>NW_013672144.1:16004-25803 GCF_000517525.1 Limulus polyphemus
AGCGTCTTCAGAGCATCAATATCAATTCCAACATGTCGGCCCCTGCCATCGAAGTCTACGCGTGAATACTGTCGAATATAAAAATCAAGGCAGTTTTAAAACATCAGTAAAAAAGGGTAAAAATGAGGACAATAATTTCGGTTCAAACTCCCCCACCCCCCTGCTATTTTTTTTGCGTATGGGTATAAATATTAATTAATTTTTCCTTTATGTTATATAGCATTGAAGTATGGGCCAGGTGTATCAAAATGAACTTTGTTTTTACGCGTAACAAGCTGATAGAAAGAAAGTAATTCATAGGGAGCTGTGTTTTTAATATTCCGCGCTTTACCTCGTGCATTAAATATGCAAGTGTTGCTTTTATTACAGAAAAAAATACATTTATTATGACTCTTTATTTGTCTTCAAAGTATAGCGTCCATGTTTTAAACCTGGCCAGATGTGTTCCTTGTGCCAATGACCTTTTAACTGGTACTTTGTGATAAACAAACTGTCATTGTTGAATATATAAGAAATACAAGTACGCTATTTACCCTGTAAAAGTGAGCCCATTGAAAGGGAGAGAAATATAACTCTAATAATGCTCATATTTTACACTTTGTAAATGTTTAAATGATTAAACTGCCAGGATATATGCTTTTATAATCTAGACATCAGGGGAATAAACCGATCCTCAATTACCTGAGGTAGAGAGTACAGGAAATTTGGCGCGTCTTCATGGGCGTAAATCATCCGTACGTTATCAATTGAAGATCGTATTTCTCCACGAGCAATATGGACGAGCAGGTGTTTACGTCTGGAAAGAGTTCCTGCGCACGAGCAGGTGTTTACGTCTGGAAAGAGTTCCTGCGCCCTAAACTACGTGCTTTGCTGTGCTTCACTTGGCTACCCTGGGGAGTAAAGTTGGCTGTAAGGACCCTCCTAGTCTAGGAGGAAGGGACGACTATCTTGTTTCGTAGTTATCTCCCTGTTTAGCATGATAACACAGAGACAGGGGAACAAAAAAACAACAACAACAAACAAACACCGGTTTTCTCACGGATTGTTAATGCACAACCGGGAAATGGTTCAAAACAGCTACTTGTATTACACATCTTCGAGAGGATTTCCAGTCGGTTCTTACTGGACGATTGTTCCTAAAAGAAGGTTAAATACTAGCATGATAAAATCTGAAGAAGAAAAAAAAAGATAGTGTTTTTGGTTTGTAAACAAAATTTTTAATAGACTACGGATTAACTTTCTATAAAAACTCAACGCCTTCTGAGAGACGGAGATAGAACAGTCAAACTGTAATACACAAGTATGTTGTTTATTTAAGGAAAACGATTTAATGCTGAAGAATTGGAATAATTGATGGATACGGTAAAGAGAGAGAGACAAACAAGCCAATAGACAAACAGACAGATTGATAGATAGACAAAATGAACAGTAGGCAGACAAAGATACCAATAGGTAACCAGAGAAACAGAGAGATAAACGACAAGATGGATAGTAGGCAGACAAACAGATAGATAAAAGACAGTATGAATAGATGACACACAGAAGTTGGATACAATGCATATAGAAAGTGGATAGATACGAAATACATCCAACCCGTCCCAAACTTTAACGTCACTATTCTTGTGATACTGTACGATTCTGAACTGGACCGTAAAATTAGTCTCAAGAACTAGGCCTAGGTGCGGCGCTTCTGCTGTTTAAAATCTGAAAACAACCTATATTCACGATACTGTATGTCTTTAAGGTTCAATAACGACATCAGTAACGTGGACTCCTTGTTATATATTTTTATCACTAGTTGCAGAACTAGTAATTCTTATTCGTTTGTTAACAATATTCATAAACAATGTACATTGTAACAATATTCATAAACAGGGAACATTGTAACAATATTCATAAACAGGGAACATTGTAACAATATTCATAAACAGGGAACATTGTAACAATATTCATAAACAGGGAACATTGTAACAATATTCATGAACAGGGAACATTGTAACAATATTCATAAACAATGCACATTGTAACAATATTCATAAATAGGGTACATTGTAACAATATTCATAAACAGGGTACATTGTAACAATATTTAATAGTGTGCTATCCTATATTGGCCTTTTATTGGCCCTTTAATTTAAGGAATACCTCTGCCAAATTTTGCTTCTGCTGTTTGAATGGCCTTGCTACTCCGCGGTAGAGGAAGGACCATCTTGAAAACAATAAAGTAATACTAATAATGAAATAAAGGGGGGGGGGAAGCAATCAACGATTATTTCTGTAATAAACAGTTATCACTCTACGTCCTTTCGTTAAATAAACGCACAAGCCTTGACTGTGACGTGTTTCATCCCTATTCTGATCTTGAAACCCTGATACTAAATTTATACTACATGGACTGGACACTGACAAACGTGTTGTAATGGGACTCCACTACTGGAGTGAGGAGAGTCTGTGCTTTGGTCGGTTTCAGACTCCTCTATCGTGAAAATAAATAGGAAAAAAAATAATTATTCTTAGTTCGAGATTCAAATGTATGAGGACTGACATGACTTGGTGGTTAGGGCACTCGAACGGTATTTGAATAATCTTGTAAATCGTTATTTGATATTCCTGTCTTGTGTAACACACACACACACACACACACATATACGTAACCAAGTAACCAACAAGTAACCAAAGAAGAGAGATGACAATAACAAAATATTCTATGTTCCAGTGATATCTATACAAAAATTTTGACTGTCACATGAAAGCCACGCACTACTAGTTATTATTTCGAGGAGCCGCTAGGTGGCCTGCAGTACCCCTTATAAAGGTCTGGTTAGTCTGATGAAGATAAATCTGACATACATGTTGAAGACAATCTTACTTTGTTTGTTTGTTGTTAAGGTATCTGTGCTGTGCCCACCACGGGTATCGAATCCCATCTTTTAGGGGCACGAGCCCTCAGACTTACCACTGAGACCAGTGGGGGGCCCCTTATTAGCAAAGCATACTAAAGACAAGTCTGGCGTACTTTTTTATGTTGAAGACCGATCTGGCGTTTTTAACATGGTAAAATCATGTCTGGCGTACTTACATGTTGAAGATTGACCTAGTGATTTTAACATGATAAAATCATGTCTTGCGAGACTTTTGAAGACCAATCTGGTATTTTTAACATGATAAAATCATGTCTTGCGAGACTTTTGAAGACCAATCTGGTATTTTTAACATGATAAAATCATGTCTTGCGAGACTTCTGAAGACCAATCTGGTATTTTTAACATGATAAAATTATGTCTTGCGAGACTTAAAGACCAATCTGGTATTTTTAAGATGATAAAATCATTTCTTGCGAGACTTTTGAAGACCAATCTGGTATTTTTAACATGATAAAATCATGTGGTGTTCTTAGCATTATAAACTGTGTTAAAATGCATGATTTCCATTTATTAACCCTTCCTGTAATTCTGATATCTAAATGATTCGTATAAATTTGATAAATATTACACATCACCAACTTAATCTAGGTCACACCATAACAATGATTGTTTTACAGGCAATTTGATAGCGTCTTAACCATTACTCTACTATTACTCTTAAGTGCTTAAAATTGTAAAATAAAAGCCTGGCAAAGACGTATCTGTTGATTTCATGCGTTTAACATAGGTACAAAAAATATATCGTTCTTAAAATACATCTGAAGTATACTTATCAAAGGCCATTCTGATGTCATTAACATGGAAACGAAAAAAAAACAACCTCGGATAACTGTTAAAACTTTAAGTTCTTAAAATTATAAAAGACTAAATCTGACTTAACTGTTAAAAAATCAGTCTGATTGGTAAAGACCAATCGGGTGTATAGGTTTTACGGAAAAAAATTGATGAGATTAAATATTAAAAACAAGTCTAGCGTATGTTTTAGGGACTAAACGTATGATGACCATACGATGAGTCGTAAAAAAAAATAATGGATTCGTACACATTGAAAGCGGATTTGTTTGTAGTTAAGCACAAATCTACACAAAGGGCTATCTGTGCTCTGCCCACCACGGGTATCGAAACCCGGTTTTTAGCGGTATAAGTCCGCAGACATACCGCTGTGCTATGGGGGGCGGGCGCCTAATTAGTTCTAAAACAAGTAGGAAATTCGTCTGTTTGTTTGTTTGTTTTGAATTTAACCACAAAGCTACACAATGGGCTATCTTTGCTCTGCCCATCACGGGTATCGAAACCCGGTTTCTAGCGTTGTAAGTCCGCAGACATACCGCTGTGCCACAGGGGGCTTCTAGGAGAGAGTGAACAAAGATGTTTTTATCATTAGGATAAACCACCTGCACCAAGTCTTATTAGTTTAATATTAAAGAATAACAAGGCTAAATTTCATACCCGAGGATCCTCGTTCAAGTCCTGCAGTGTCTATAGGAAATATGATAACAGCGCCATTTTGTTGTACAGAATGTTTCTTCATGTACTAAAATTCCAATGTCTGAAAACTGTTTGTTTTTAATTAAGTACAAAGCTACACAATGGGCTATCTGTGTTCTGCCCACCACGAGTATCGAAACCCTGATTCTAGCGTTGCAAGTCCGCAGACATAACGCTGTGCCACTGGGGGGCTCTGAAAACTGACAAAAAAAGCTTCCTAGTGGCTGAACGGTAAGTCTGAACACTAAAACCCGGGTTTAAATACCCGTGGTTGGCACAACATAGATAGCCCATTGTGCCGGTTTGCTCTTATCAACAAACAAATAAACAGACAGAATATCTGTATCGCTGTTTTTTTTAGCACTTAGCCTTGCTTAACATGAATCAAGTTAAATCATTAACTCCTAGTGACTAATATTTAATAATTATTAACATTCCACGACGTGTGTGTGTGTTTTTGTTCTAAAACCAACGCCACTTGATCCAATTCTACAAGATGATTTTTGCTTTTAATTTATTTCCTCGTGATTATATTTCCTTCTCGTATTAACAGGCTCGCTCTTTTCTTATCTCCTTTTATGCGCTCTCATTAAGTTGCAGAAAATCCTGTTACAAGTATGAATTACCTCAGAACACAGAGGAGACAAATTTGGGAACGTCTTACGTGTACGTTGTCAGCCGTTCTCCCCCAAACCCCCCAACCCCCTTTCGTAATATAGTCGTTCGAAAATGTAACTGCACGAAAAGCCTTCTGTATGATTTCTTTCTTGGTGTACCATTTGATGCCTTCTAATACACTTTTCTCGAAACAGAAGAGGAGGGGGGGGGGAATAAGAAAGAAGTTGAACAAGCACCGAGACAGTAAAAGTTTATTTCCTGTTATTGGTACTATATCACCGGTTACTACGCTTGCGTTAAACTACACGGTTGACTGTTCAATATACATTCTAAATTACAGTACAAACGATAGTCTACATCGAAACCGGTGCATGAGAGAGAGAAAAAGAAACCTAATAAAAACAGCAACTCTGAATACAGATATTACGGCGACTCTCTACGTCCCAGCGTGCCGACCGATTAAGTGTTTGCCATAACATGTTATTTGTGTAAGCCTACCAGTAGTTAGGTACGGTTGAGTCACCAATTTTAAGTATCTGTAGAATAACTTGCTTGATTTGCTTGAAAAAAAAAAAACGCAGAGAAAACGACCTTAGATATAAGTTTGTAATCAGAAAACACATATTTGATATTATACGTGTTGCATGACGAGAAATGAGTTTTGGCTCGGTATAATTAATTGAAAATTAAATAAATAAATTTATTTATTATTTATTATTTACTATATCATCCGCTAGGAGGCCCAAGAAGTGTTTTCTTTCACTCTCGAACACATGAAAAAAAAACAGAACATCAATTTACAAATCGAACTTAAATCTTCCTGTTTATCCTTCTATGTTGATCAATAGAAAGAGATATTATATTTCGTCTAGAAATGATAGAATGTATATTGGATTACTGGATATAAGGGCTGATATTGGATATTTGTTGTTTCTTCTATCTCAAAGTTGCCCGTTCTCGTTTATCGATACGAATCTGTACTAAACACTTAAAATATATAGTGTGTCACAATGGATATTCAGCCTGAAGATACTGCACGTGTCGAACACATACAGAAAGTGGTTCGGTATGGTTTTCTGAATTAAGCCTTACCACAAACTGCTTTTATGTACATTATGTCTTTAATTATATAAATCGTTTGAATGTTTAGAATTGCAGTAATAACAGAAAATATAAGTGATAGGTATCATGATGATGATATATATATATACACCTACCCACAATGTTGTCAGAATATATTATTCTTTTATGAAGTTATCTCAATCAAAATGTACAATTTTACTGAAAACAAAAGTGCTAAGTATTCTTCTCGTGAACCTCCCCCCCCCCCTCTCCAGTGGCTCAGCGGTAAATCTGAAGACTTATACGCTAAAATCAAGGTTTAGATACCCGTGGTGGGCACAACACAGATAACCCATTGTGTAGCTTTGTGCTTAATATTGTTTGTTTGTAACTAAGCACAAAGCTACACAATGGGCTATCTGTGCTCTGCCCACCATGGGTATTCGAAACCCGGATTCTAGCGTTGTAAGTCCGCAGACATACCGCTGTGCCACTGTGTGTATGTGTGTGTGTGTGGTGGGGGGGGGGGGGTTGTGCTTAATAACACACGAAACGAATTCTTTGGGTGAAATCTTTTGGAAACCCAATAAAAAATTGTTTGTAAAATTTCTATTAATTAGCTAATTTCTCTTTTAAAGTTATGCTAACCAGCTTAGAATAACCACAATTATAAGTAATTTCAGGTCGTGTAATATGACATACGGAAGGATGTTAAAATAATTATAAAAAATGACGTATTCATATATTAAAGAATTGACAACCCTAATATTGCTTTGAAGTTTTTATATTAGTTTATTTTTTTTATACTTAACACCACATTACGAAAAATTATAAAGCATTCTGAGGCAGCTCTAAGCATAATGTTTACAAGTTAGGGTTAAGCGTCGAACGCTGGCGAAGCATTAGACACCAATAGGCTTATAGTTTGTGATAAAAAAATCTTTCTAGATGGCAAAACAACTCGGTAAAAAAAACTTTGTTAATGAATTTTCCGAATATCCAGTATACCATATGTTAATTCGCGTTGTGTACTCGAGGACTCCTTCGTCACCTTTGGAGCTAGCAGGACAAAACTTGGCAAGCGGACTCTCAGTGGCTCCGTGAGATGTTCTTATCTATATAACGTTGCCTCGCCTCTCTAGAAAAGGAGCCTAAAACGCGCTCGGAAGGTCACCTAGGCACGATGGGCTTTAGGAGTGGGTTCTCAAGGTCTCTGAACCGAATCTGGCATCGGATTTGGTATTTCTGGGCTCCTGCACGGTCCCGGGGATGCCTTGTTTGAAACTGTGTTCAGACCCTCACTCACCAGCAAGTTGGATTAAATGTTCGTAACGTTACCAGGTACCGCGGACGTCGTTTTCGGACTAGCTTTGGGTGACGAAAGAATCAACTGGGGATAGTGGAGAAGCGTGATCGGTACATTGGGACCTCTGTAATCCCGATGGGCGTTTGAACCCCGCAGCGGAGCGTAAGTGTTATATACTACTTGGTTTGTTTGAATTTATGCACAGAGCTACACAATAGGCTTTCTGTGCTCTGCCCACCACGGGTATCGAAACCCGGTTTCTAGCGTTTTAAGTCCGCAGACATACCGCTGTGCCACTGGGGGGTGGGGGCTATACTACTTGGAATATAATTTTACCAAAAAAACAAAACAACAACAAAAAGAAAGACATTCACTTTAAGACCACGCATTCAAAGGCCGCAAAAAAGCCGCTTTCAAATAAACTTATGTTGCAAAACTTTAATAATTATAATAAAAACTTTACTTTGTTCCAAAGTTATACTTTTACAATTGTGTTCATCTCAACGTCTTTGGTAGACGTCTTTTAACATTTGAAAACATTATAATATATTTTGTTATTTGACTTGTTGTGTCAGCCAGCTTTTAAATTTGACTGAATATCGATCGCTGAGTCGAACCGTCAAAAGATCTGATCACCCATTATTTACGGCTTAGCCTTCTATTTAATGAGATGTCAACTGTTGTCGATTGACAATTTGGTTAACAACCAACGTCTTTAGTTTGATTTTCACGTTAATTAATACCAGTCGTTGACATTTGTTAGGTCTTCCATTGTAATGTAGATGATAAATATGGCAAACATTGTACACACGCACACACAAACACAGTTGCTTAACTTGTAACATTTAATGTCTAGCCAGAAATATTCCTAGCTGTTGGTTAAGCGTAGCATTCGTTTACACAGCGACGATCAGTTACTTTTCCTCTGGCTACCCTTCTTCTTCTTCTTCATTAGTTTTGAAGTTACCCAGATAATGTCTTCTGTTCGGTGCTCCCCAATGGCACAGCGGTATGTCTGCGGACTTCCAACGCTAGATTCCGGGTTTCGATACCGGTGGTGAGCAGAGCACAAATAGCCCAACTTCTCTTCGGTTGGGTCGCTGATTACGAACGTAGTGCATCAACGACACAAACTAGTTTCCAATCGATAGCTTTTTTGTTTCTAACATTTATCACGTATTGTTAAATTCAAAAACAAAAACCTACTAGGACTAAATATGGAGCGAAAATAATAGAGCATGGTTTACCAGCGTGAGTTTAGTATCCTGAAAGTTTGGTGAGTTTAGTATCCTGAAAGTTTGTTTGTTGAATTTCGTGAAAAGCTAAGAACATGGTTTACCAGCGTGAGTTTACTATAGAACATGGTTTACCAGCGTGAGTTTACTATAGAACATGGTTTACCAGCGTGAGTTTAGTATCCTGAAAGTTTGTTTGCTGAATTTCGCGCAAAGCTACTTGAAGGCCATCTGCCTTAACCGTCCCTATTTAGAAGTAATAGACTAGAGGGAAGGCAGCTAGTCAACAGAACCCACCGCAAACTCTTGGGCTACTCTAATCGAATAGTGGGATTGACCGTCATATTATAACGTTCCCGCGGCTGGAAAGGCGAGCACGTTTGGTGATGGGATTCGAACCCGCAACTCGCAGGCTGCAAAATGAGTTCCCTAACCACTAGGCCTATCTTGAAAGACTATAGTTAATTCTCAACTATGTATTTCACGACATGTTCGCTGTGGATTTTGTATTGTTATTAACAAGTACTCATTCAACGCTTGGAGAAGACATGGGAGGGGGACAGATCCGAATACCAACTCCTCCAGGTCTCTCATCGATTTGGCTTCGAAGAGTTTGGTAGAGAACAATAGTATAGCAGGGGGGGACCCATAGGTGGTCACCTTCGGACGACGACCCCTTTATGCCACCCCTGAGGAATCCCCACGGTTACGTGCCAAGGTCGGTTGACATTGGTTAAAAAGGGTAAGCGTGAAATGTGAACAAGAGACAGAACTCTTTCGAGAAAATGACTAGAAGTCAGGTCCGAACGCTGACCCCTATGATACTCCGCGACAGGGAGAGGTGTAGGGGGGGGGGCTAAAGGTGCATGCCAAGTTTGGTGGAGATCGGTGAAAGGCAGTGAGTGTAACTTGAAGACAGATCCGAACGCCGGCACCATGACAGTCCGCAATGAAGGTGGGGACTGAAGGGGGGGTTTTGGGGATACATGCCAAGTTTGGTTGAGATCGGTGAAAAGCAGTCACCTAGATAACGTTTCTGCTCTATATATATACGTACAGATTCCATGATTTGTTCTTTTGATTGCCTATTCAGTTATAACCACATGCATAATGATGTTTAGCGAGCCGTGTTAGTACGTCTGATTTATAAAATACCGGGTCTTCCC
>NW_013672144.1:26273-34688 GCF_000517525.1 Limulus polyphemus
ACCCCCCCCTTTGCTAAAGATGGAATGGGGCGGCCATATTGGTACTGCAACGTTCCAGCTCTACCCCCCACCCGAATTTCAACAAGTGGAGTCTGACTTTATGTAAGAATTCATCCCAGTAGCTAACTACGAATTTATTTTATTTGATCAGATTGCATCGAACCAAATTCATTTCATTCAGCTGAGCCTAGCGGGAACAAATGTTCACGGATCAATTATTTCTCAGCCGGTTCTTATTCAATTGTATACTCTCCTCCTTATTGTTGGTCTTCACAAGGATTATTTTCATGTTTCTTGTGATAACTTCTTGGCGATTTTCTTATAATGATTGTTGTTGTTGTAATATTCGTAATTCACCGCATACATTTACCACTTTTAGCGATTAACGTCCTCCAGCGATAGCTATTTGGCAAAGATGTAATATATTTGGACGTCACGCTACAATTAATAATGGCTTATAATTCTAAAGAAAGTATTCAGTTAAATCATTGCTTTCTTTTGTCTTTTACAAAAAGTCCAGTCGAAATGACTGTTAGAGAAAACAAAATTAGCCAAAAGGCAGTCATAGGAACAAGTGCTCTACCACCCACCATCTTCACTGAGAGGTTACCCCTATAACGCACTCACAGCATAAAGCATGGGAATATTTTGTGGTATCGCACCGATTCGAACCTGGATCACCATCTTCGAAATACAAAGCTCTACAACAAGGTCAGCCGGTTCCCCGCTTTGTTTCGGGATTATACAAGGATGATGCAATTTTTCTCGTACTTGCTTCCTCTGATGCAATTTTTCTCGTATTTTCTTTCTCTGATGTAATTTATTTACTTCCTCTTCTGGAAGGCTTTATCACCACCACTTCTGCTTAAGTTTTCTATTTTCAAACGCTGAGCTACACAATGGGCTATCTGCACTGTTCCAACTGCAGGTATTTAACCCCTATTTGTAGCGTTATAATAACTGACCAAATACAATATAATTGAAAGTATTTTTCTTCTGTTCTCGTATATTACTGAATTTAATATTTAGTTAATATTCTACTATCAGAAGTGTTACAGAGCAGAATCTATGATAATTACTCATGTTTTTTTATTGTATAAAAAATGTTTATACGCGTAGTGGTACCACATACAACAATAGTCCTCTTAATGTAGGTGTAGTGGTACCACATACAGCAATAGTCCTCCTAATGTAGGTGTAGTAATACCACATACAGCAATAGTCCTCTTAATGTAGGGGGTAGTGGTACCACATACAGCAATAGTCCTATTAATGTAGGTGTAGTGGTACCACATACAGCAATAGTCCTCTTAATGTAGGTGTAGTAATACCACATACAGCAATAGTCCTCTTAATGTAGGGGGTAGTGGTACCACATACAGCAATAGTCCTCTTAATGTAGGGGTAGTGGTACCACATACAGCAATAGTCCTCTTAATGTAGGTGTAGTGATACCACATACAGCAATAGTCCTCTTAATGTAGGTGTAGTGATACCACATACAGCAACAGTCCGCTTAATGTTGGGGGTAGTGGTACCACATACAGCAATAGTCCTCTTAATGTAGGTGTAGTAATACCACATATAGCAATAGTCCTCTTAATGTAGGGGTAGTGGTACCACATACAGCAACAGTCCTCTTAATGTAGCGGTAGTGGTACCACATACAGCAACAGTCCTTTTAATGTAGGGGTAGTGCTACTACATACAGCAACAGTCATCTTAATGTAGGGGTAGTGGTACCACATACAGCAATAGTCCGCTTAATGTAGGGGTAGTGGTACCACATACAGCAATAGTCCGCTTAATGTAGGGGGTAGTGGTACCACATACAGCAATAGTCCGCTTAATGTAGGGGTAGTGATACCACATACAGCGATAGTCCGCTTAATGTAGGGGTAGTGATACCACATACAGCAACAGTCCGCTTAATGTAGGGGTAGTGGTACCACATACAGCAATAGTCCTCTTAATGTAGGGGTAGTGCTACTACATACAGCAGCAGTCATCTTAATGTTGGGGGTAGTGCATCTGTACTGTTAATGTTTGTTGTATTGGTACCAGAAACAACATCAGCCCTGTTTACATTTGACATAGTGGTATGACAAACAATTATCAGATATCTGACAACGAGTGAGTGATAGGAGTTAGCGAGCAATGGAGAGTGATTTAATATGACAGTTTAAAACGTACAAGTGCCTCTGACGGTGAAATATAGGGGTGTTACATGTGACACAGTTGGCGGATAGTGCTATTGCTGTGATGTATATATTTAATTCTCAGAAACGTTCGCAATCATCAAAGAAGAGGAATGAAGTGAATAGTGTAAACTTTCACACATATATTGATGAACTCGTTAGTCAAACTTAACACAGGATCTTTTGTAAGTCCATACACTTGAAGTGAATAGTGTAAACTTTCACACACATATATTGATGAACTCGTTAGTCAAACTTAACACAGGATCTTTTGTAAGTCCATACACTTGAAGCGAATAGTGTAAACTTTCACACGTATATTGATGAACTCGTTAGTCAAACTTAACACAGGATCTTTTGGAAGTCCATATACTTGAAGTGAATAGTGTAAACTTTCACACATATATTGATGAACTCGTTAGTCAAACTTAACACAGGATATTTTGGAAGTCCATACACTTGAAGTGAATAGTGTAAACTTTCACACATATATTGATGAACTCGTTAGTCAAACTTAACACAGGATATTTTGGAAGTCCATACACTTGAAGCGAATAGTGTAAACTTTCACACGTATATTGATGAACTCGTTAGTCAAACTTAACACAGGATCTTTTGGAAGTCCATACACTTGAAGTAAATAGTGTAAACTTTCACACATATATTGACGAGCTTGTTAGTCAAATTTAGCACAGGATCTTTTGTAAGTCCATACACTTGAAGTGAATAGTGTAAACTTTCACACATATATTGACGAGCTTGTTAGTCAAATTTAGCACAGGATCTTTTGTAAGTCCATACACTTGAAGCGAATAGTGTAAACTTTCACACATATATTTATGAACTCGTTAGTCAAACTTAACACATTGTAAGTCCATACACTTGAAGTACATAGTGTAAACTTTCACACATATATTGACAAGCTTGTTAGTCAAACTTAACACAGGATCTTGAAATTGAAAAAAAAAACTATCGACGAGTCTTTAAAAAATGGAGTAAAACAGACAACAATATACAATTTGATTATGTAAAGGATTTTGTGATAACGTCAGTGCTAGTAACCATAACTCCTCACGTATTCTAGTTGACTGATGTTTCCATTTGTCTTTTTGTGCGCAACTTAAAAGCTCTACTATTTAGGGCTTCCAGGTAACGGTGAACGGAAATTCGAACGCTACATTTCTTCACATCTTTATAGGGGAAGTGTCTGGAGAGCCTGAAGTAATGTTGGAAATGGTTACTAGATTCCCGGAGCATCGACTCAAAAAAAAATAATACAGAGCGTCTTAGCCGATCATCATTATTGCTTCAATAGAAACATTTTCGCTTTTTTTTTTTTTTTTAGTTTTGGTTTGTCTTTATTAGTAAAGTCTACTTTAAGCAGATTATGTGTGTGTGTGTGTGTGTGTGTGTGTGTATATATTGAAATAGTTTGCGGTGAAAAATTTTCCTAATCTTATCAAAAATAGAAAGCCACGCATTCTTTAAAAGAAATATGTAAAATATTTAACGTGTTATAACTACCATCTCAAGTGTAAAATAGCAAGGAGAAAAAAAAAAGTGAATAGAAAAAAAAAAATGTAAATACTCCAAGATTTAATACAAATTATTTGTGGAAGAATAGTATTATGGATAGCCATTAAATAATTTGTACATTTCTTCAGTATTGATTTTGGAAGAGGTTTCGATACTCTTGGTGGGCAGAGCACAGATAGCCCATCGTGTAGCTTTGCGTTTAACTACAAACAAATAAATCAAATTTTTTCTGTATATTGTTTGTTTGTTTTTGAATTTCGCGCAAAGCTACACGAGGGCTATCTGCGCTAGCCGTCCCTAATTTAGTAGTGTAAGACTAGAGGGAAGGCAGTTAATCATCACCACCCGCCGCCAACTCTTGGCCTACTCTATTATCAACGAATAGTGGGATTGACCGTCACAATATAACGCCCCCACGGCTGAAAGGGCGAGCATCTTTGGTGGGACCGGGATTCGAACCCGCGACCCTTAGATTACGAGTTGAGTGCTTTAACCACCTGGCCATGTCGAGCCTCTATGCATACTCTTTAACTAATTTGATTTTAAATGACGCTTTGTGACAGTTCTAAACATTCCGAGCACTGCAATAGTTAAGCTATTGTCAAATATGTTAAAACGGTTATTGAGGAAAGCTAAGTGCGGGAATTTATTGACGGATATTCATTATTTTAAAACAGGTTTGATTTAACTATTTAATTGAAGCTAAGTGCGGGAATTTATTGACAGATATTCATTATTTTCAGACAGTTTTGTCTTAACTATTTAATTGAAGCTAAGTGCGGGAATTTATTGGCGGATATTCATTATTTCAGACAGTTTGGTTTTAACTATTTAATTGAAGCTAAGTGCGGGAATTTATTGACAGATATTCATTATTTTCAGACAGTTTTGTTTTAACTGTTTAATTGGAGCTAAGTGCGGGAATTTATTGACAGATATTCATTATTTTCAGACAGTTTTGTTTTAACTGTTTAATTGGAGCTAAGTGCGGGAATTTATTGACAGATATTCATTATTTTCAGACAGTTTTGTTTTAACTATTTAATTGGAGCTAAGTGCGGGAATTTATTGACATAATATTGTTGAGGCTTTTTAAATGACAAAGAAGACACTATAAGCTATAAAATCTTATCATACTGGTTGGAGTACCCAAATTTGAAGGTCCATTAAAGAGGTCGGAGTAGTGGTGAAAAAAAAAACACGCAAAATTCAAAACTGAACATTTTTGTGTACTCCCATCCATCGACACCGTGCGAAGTAGTTACATGGACATACAACAGACAGTACTGTTATATTTATATAGATACATACAACAGTTTGTTTGTTTGTTTTGAATTTCGCGCAAAGCTACACGAGGGCTATCTGCGCTAGCCGTCCCTGATTTAGCAGTGTAAGACTAGAGGAAAGGCCACCACCTACCTCCAACTCTTGGGCTACTCTTTTACCAACGAATAGTGGGATTAACCGTCACATTATAACGCCCCCACGGCTGAAAGGGAGAGCCTGTTTGGTGAGACGGGGATTCGAACCCGCGACCCTCAGATTGCGAGTCGAGCGCCCTAACCACCTGGCCATACGGGGCCACAGACAACACTATATTTATATAGATTTGTTTTGTAGAGAGAGATATTTAAACTTGTGAACGTTTAACGTCATCTGCTTAATAACGTTAGAAAGTAAATATATTTTTCGTTTTGTTTTCTTTATGTAGGTTAGTGAAAAAACTTGATTGATCACTGGGCAAAATTTATCTCCCACAAGTGTAACGCTAGGACTAAATTATCTTCTGAATACACTTCCGCTCAACATTTTTATAAAATTTCAGATTTCACAAATATTTGGTAGTCCATATTTTCAACCTAAATAACAAGTGTGATAAACGGTCGAGTCAGAACCTCTAGAGTTCAGGTATAGCCGTCCCTAATTTTGAACTACTGACGAAAGAGAAGTCAGCCAGTTAGCTGCACCCGTCCTCCGGCTTTGAACCCAAGAATGGATTGATTGACCCCTAGAGCCCCCCAGTGGTACAGCGGTATGTCTGCGGACTTATAACGCTAGAATCTGGGTTTCGATACCCGTGGTGGGCACAACAGAGATAGCCCCTTGTGTAGCTTTGTGCTTAACTTCAAACAAACAATTGACCCCCTAGAATGCAGGTATAGCGGTCCCTAATTTTTAACTTAAGTACTATCCAATGAGACGGCAGCCAGCCAGAAACACCCGCCGCTATAAGGGCTTTTTACAAATAATTAGAGCCGATTAACAAGATTGACAGTGACTTCTATAACGTGCCCTCAGTTGAAAATGCAGAGCGTATTCAGTTGTTTCGAGGCACGAACTTTGGACTATCTGATTCGACTCAGCAGAATAACTAGTAGGATCGTAATGGAAACAATGTGTTAACATATTACAATAAAACTGTCAATAGTTTCCAAGGCTAAGCGGGGTTATCATATCCGCGGGCCTGGTTGCATCTTGAGGGATTCGGGGCTAAAGACACTATGCTGCCGAACGCGCTCTACAGTTTCAGCTGTGCGCGCGTTATAAAAGTCACTGTCAATCCCGTTTTTCGTTTTAAAATATTCGTACAAAACCCTTGTGGCGGCGGATTTTGCTGGCTGGCTGCCCTACTACTGGTCAGTACTTAACAATTAGGGACGGCTATATCTGCATTCTAGGGGGTCTCTGAGCTGGCCGTTTAGCTCACGTGCGCATAAGGTGCCCTTCAGGCTGAAAGTTTCAATCCGTTTCATCATACTCTTGCTACCATTGCTTCTGATATTGAGCACCAATGAAAGGATTAGCACAGAAAAATTAGAATCAGTAAGTTAAAGCATAATAATTTAATTTCTTATGTCAAATTTTAAAGAATTTTTTAAATATATTTCTGATCACAGTGTTTCTTTTGTTATAGAATTTTGCACGAGGCCACACAAAATGTTATCTTCGCATAGCCGCCTGATATTTTATTGATAGACTAGAGTGAAGGCATCTAGCTAACACGTATTTGTTTTACAGCAAAGCCACGTTGGGCCACCTGCCGTGTCCACCGCCAGGAATTGAACTCCGGATTTTAGTAACATAAGTTCGTAAACTTGTCGCTGTTCCACCGGGGGGTACTAGGGGTATTTAACCATCACTCTTATTTTCCATCTACCAACCCAAAAATGCAGAGTGCGACTGTTTTGGTGAGGAGGGAGAATGGGTAACGGGTCGCGAACCATGGAACCTCAAATTCATAGTTCGGCGGGCTTTTCGTCTTTGATTTCTTTGGTTGTCGCTGTCGAACAGCGGTGTTGTTTTCCCAATTTTTTTATTCCCTGTTTTAACTGTCTAACTTTATTCTACTTAATTAAATCATGCGAATTCACCAGTTTTAGCTCAAGTTCTTTATAAGTCTGTTTACTTCAAAACCTTTCCAGAAAAATCTCTCTCAAACGCACGTTTTTGTGATATAAAGAATGTTGTTTCATGCTCCAATTTCACTGCCCTCTCTCTCTTCTTTCTGGCTACGCAAGTACTTTTCTTCTCCAAAAGGTTTTTCGTTGTACAAGGACGGAAACATCTATTACATGAGTTCTTGCACAGATCTTAAAATATAATGTTGATAAATGGAAACATCGGCTCATGTAGATACGTAGATCCTGAAAGTCGAGTTGTTGATAACTGGACCAATTGTTGGTTGAGATGTTGGAAAAGGAAATATCTGCTGAAGCTTTTCGCCACACACTAATCATAGCAGAATCGTGTCCACCAAATCATCCAGTTTGATGTTATCCTACGAACTGTGACTTCCCGTGTGTTTGTGATTCTATAAGGAAATATAACACCGGGTTGATTAAAGTAAGTGTTAGAATTATTGAACTACATTATAATCTCAAGTTGTCATTACCTTCATACAGATCTCTGTTAAAATCTCATGGAAATGATGACGTTGTGTAGTTTTATATTTAACTGAACTAACATAATATTTTGTTGTTGTTTGTTCCGAATTTCGTGCAAAACTACACGAGGGCTCTTTGCGCTAGCCGTCCCTAATTTGACAGTGAAAGACTAGAGGGAAGGCAGCTAGTTATCATCACCCACCGTCAACTCCTGGGCTACTCTTTTCGCCAACGAATAGTGGGATTCACTGTCACATTATAACGTCCCCACGGTTGAAAGGGCGAGCATGTTTGGTGGGACGTGGATTCGAACCCGCGACCCGCATATTACATTATGAATTATGTAATATTCTATGCACGACACCGATAACTTAACCCTCAAATTATTGTCTTCTTTTAATAGGACATCATGCGGATTCGAACCCGCGATCCTCAGACTGCGAGTCGAGCACCCTAGTTCAACATAGTTCAGGAAATATAACACATGCAGTATTTTGATATATATGGTCCTCCAGTGGAACAGCGGAATGTCTGTGGACTTACAACGCTAGAAACCGGGTTTCGATACCCGTGGTGAGAAGAGCATAGATAGCCCTTTGTGTAGCTTTGTGCTTAACTACAAACAAACAAATAATCTACATACATGAGAACAAAAAACTTCTAAGCCTCATAATCCAGCCATTAAGGGAATTGATGGGGCATTAATTCACACACTAAGAAATGATATATCCAGTCAATCATAAAGTCAAAGAACTTTTTATGTTTGTTCGTTTTATCTTGCCCGGCACGGCCAGGTG
>NW_013672144.1:34782-35702 GCF_000517525.1 Limulus polyphemus
CAAATTTTTGCGATTACATGCAAACTTGGCCTGGCATGGCCAGGTGGTTAGGGCACTCGACTCGCAATTTGAGGGTCGCGGGTTCGAATCCCCGTCACACCAAACATGCTCGCCCTTTCAGCCGTGGGGGCGTTATAATGTGACGGTCAATTCCACTATTCGTTGGTAAAAGAGTAGCCCAAGAGTTGGCGGTGGGTGGTGATGACTAGCTATCTTCCCTCTAGTCTTACACTGCCAAATTAGGGACGGCTAGCGCAAATAGCCCTCGTGTAGCTGAGCGCGAAATTCAAAAAACAAACAAACAATCGTTTTATCTTTTGTCTCCCGGAGGGACAGCGAGCGGTAAGTCTACGGATTTACAACGCTAAAACCCGGGGTTCAATTCCCCGCGGTAGACACATCAAATAGCCCATGGTGGCTTTGCTCTAACAAGCAAACTGCTTTAATTATAAGATAATAGACTAGGTCATTAGGACCCACTTTCAACTCTTGGGCTAATCTAATCGAATAGTGTGATTTGCCTGTCACTCTTATTATGCATCCGTCGTCGCAAAGTGTGGCAACGGGACACAAAATGTACTTTCCGCTAGATAGCGCCCGGCTTCTTAGGCAGAAATTTTATTATATAATTTTTTTTAATAGAGTGTTACTTAATGAAAGAATCAGTACAGAGAACCGCTGAAAATTCGTTTATTTACAGTCTGTTCCAAAAATCAGCATAAAGAAACGCTGACAATGCGTTTATTTACTGTCAACTCTAGGAATCAGTGTAAAGAAACGCTGACAATGCGTTTATTTACTGTCAGCTCTAGGAATCAGTGTAAAGAAACGCTGGCAATGCGTTTATTTACTGTCAGCTCTAGGAATCAGTGTAAAGAAACGCTGGCAATGCGTTTATTTACTGTCAGCTCTAGGAATCA
>NW_013672144.1:36560-40776 GCF_000517525.1 Limulus polyphemus
CAGTTCTCAATCATTATAAAGAAACGCTGACTATGCGTTTAGTTACTATCAGTTCTCAATCATTATAAAGAAACGCTGACTATGCGTTTACTTACTGTCAGTTCCCAATCATTATAAAGAAACGCTGACTATGCGTTTACTTACTGTTAGTTCTCAATCATTATAAAGAAACGCTAACAATGCGTTTACTTACTGTCAGTTCTCAATCATTATAAAGAAACGCTAACAATGAGTTTATTTACAATCAGCTCTACTATTAAATTTTTGGACTTCTTGTCTTAATGGCAATGAAATTGCCAAGTAAAAAAAAAAAAAAATCGTAGAATAATTACTTTTCTCACCGAAGCCGCTTTTAAACGTCATAAACCTGACGGAAACGTTGATCTCATGAAATCCCAGTTATAACAAGTTAATAATATAAACTTTTAATAGATCTTTCGCACACTCTCATCAATGTTTCTCGACTCAATGTTTAATCTCCATTTTTAAAAAATGAACGGAATTAGAGCCACTTATAGAAGATTGTCTAGCACGACTCATAAAAAAAAAAACAACAACAAAAAAAAAACACGCATTCTATTATATTCTCTCGTTGCTTCTCCAGGAGCAAATTTTAACTTAATCTTCTTATATCATTTTCGTTTATTTAAATACTAAATTGTTATTTACAGAAACGAAGGATACGAAAGTGATATGTTTAGTTTTAGTAGTTGTGGATAAAGTAATGATACAGTTAGAAGAAAATGAAAAAAAATATATATATAATTTCTAGCTTGGAAATGAAATGAAATCGGAGTTAATCCCCTGGAAAAAAAAAAGTTACTTCGACTGTAACGATGGTAATAGGCACGATACTTTTGTGAATAGAGGAATAATAATCCTGTTTTAGAAGTCCTTTACGTCTGTGTTGGAGAATTGTACGAGCAAACACAATCTTGTTTTTATATATATATATTTTCTACACATGACGAGAGATGTGAAGAAACGTGGATCTTTCTCTAAAGAAAGATTTATGTTGATACCGAATTCAGTACAGTAAGTAGGTCTCTTCGAAGATAAATAATGAGACAATGGAAAGATTAACAAGTTTGTCGTCTTTAAAATAGTTGCGTCAAAAGAAGAAAAAAAAAAAGATTTAGGGACAGAACTTGAAAACACGTTTTAACTTTAAATAAGTTTTATGAATTCAGTGGAAATTTTTTTATTTATTGTGTGTGTGTGTGTGTGTGTTTGTGCGTGTTTTATAGCAAAGCTACATCAAGCTATCCGCTGTTTCCTTTGAGGGGAATCGAACTCAACTATTTCTAGCGTTGTAAATCCGTAGACTTACCGCTGTTATACCGGGGGACACGTTATTTATTAAACATTATTTGGCTGTTTGTGAAAATCACAGAAACATTTTTCGAAGACTTATATTTGATGAATTCAGATTTTTATCATTTTTCGTGCAAATCTACGCAGAAGTTATCTACGCATAGTCATTCCTAATTTTGAAATGGGAGATTATGAAAATATAGGTAGCTAGTCAACAGCACCCACCACCAACTCTAGGGCCACTTTTTTCTACAAAGCTCAAAGTGTGTTTATTGCGGCAACGGGACATGAACCAAGTATCCTGAGATTCATAGTGTGGTAACTCTAACCACTAGGCCACACCAAGACCAAATATATATATAAATATATATATATAGGTATAACTGGAAAAACATAATGATGACGCAAAACGACCAAGAATGTGCTATACTGTCTGTTACGTTTGTTTGTTAAGCGAAAAATAAAAATTATTAAATGTGGTGAATTTGTTTGTTTGTTTGTTTGTAATTAAGCACAAAGCTACACAATGGGCTATCTGTGTTCTGCCCACCACGGGTATCGAAACCCGGATTCTAGCGTAATAAGTCCGCAGACATACCGCTGTGCTACTGGGGGGGGGGCAAATGTGGTGAAGAAAAATACTTAAACTTTGAAATAACTTTAAAAGCCAGATCCAAAATCATACAATTATGTTATCATTAAATGGTTTAAAATATTTTTAAAAATTGGTTTGATAAAAAGCACGTGTTTTAGAATATTGATGTATAAAACTTTCCTTATTCCCTAACGTCTGAAATCTCCACATTTTTAGCTGCGGCATAACGGCTCATAGAACGGTTCTAAGTTTTTTTGTTTTTTTTTCTTTCAAGTATAAACTTTTAGCTTATACCTCTGGCCCTCCAAAGGCACAGCGGTATGCCTGCGGACTTACAACGCTAGAGACCGGGTTTCTATAACCGTGTCGGGCAGAGCACAGATAGCCCATTGTGTAGCTTTATGCTTAACTTCAAACAAACAAACAGATCATATCTCTGTCAACTCTTGACCGATTTGAGGTATAATTAAAGTTTTCAACTCAGGAGGTCAAACTCTTTTGATTTATGCATTTGACCACGTCCAAGGTCTCATAGATTAATTTACTTTAATCCTGCCTAAAATAATTTTAATTTGAGGGTAGGCTGGTAGAGATCCCGATGAGAAATATAATCGAATCGGGTATGCGCGCGCCCCTAATTCGGAATTGCTGGCGCACAAAAATATAGCTAATAAAAACAAAAAATAAAGGTCTCGTAGATTAATTAACTCTAATCTTGCCTAAAGAAATTTCAAGTGCCGCGGTTATTGAGGATTTCCTCTTGTTGGACTTGAGAAACCTGCTATGAACGACACAGCAGCAAAAGTTTGTATTCTAAACTGTAAGTTTTGCAATTATGTTTACAGAATGATTTGTTAAAAATTTGATATTGGGGGTTCGTCATTAAGTTGAAACTGTTCTGTTAGAGAAAATTCAAATCTAGCAAACCAGATTCTCGACAACAGAGTTAAAGAATTGTTTTTACACAATTTAATTTCCAGAAACGGACGATGTCGTTAAAGTGATAATTTACTCTGTTTCCAACCTCTTGTTCGATTTCTTCGTCCAACAAATATCCGGAGATAAATTATAAGTTTTAAAATGAAGCTGCCGTTACAAGTTATTTAGCCTAATGAACAGTCGAAGATCAGCAGACGTGTTCCGTTTAAGAAAAATTAATTCGCTTTAATTATCTACAGCAAAAATGCTCTGAACCGTTACTGAGACACGACTCGTTAGAATGAAGAACGTTCATTAGTTTTCGTAAAAATTTTGCAATGTGGTCGTTTGATGAAATTGTATATAAACTTTTAACTGTGGCCCTTTTAACTCAAATCAGTTTACTTCTTGATCCATTTTCGTTTGTCAAGTCACAGCGCGTAAGTCTTGAAAGTTGTAAGTAATAAAAAAATACTTTACGTTTCGATTGGGAGAAATAACTGTGCTTGAAAAGATACTATCTGGAAGAGATTTTAAATCCAAGGCCTTCTTATGATTTGTGTTTCAGATCTGACATCTTCTTATGGCTGGTAATCCTTGTAAAAGAGGGAAGATAGTACACAAAAATATACTAACTCAACCTTAATCAAACAAAACAGCAGACGTATAGCAATTACGATTCTCGCGAGTGATTTTGTAAAAAAAATTTATAATGAACACTTTATTTTCAACGAAGATTTAAATACACCTCTTTCATATCTATAATTATTACTTTTTCAAAATACATTTGCATTAATTAAGACTGGTATGATATTCAAACTCAAAACCGAATTTCATAAAAAGGATTCCTTTCACTCGATAAAGATACCATATCTTTTGTGGTTTTTCTATCAAAGTTCGTGTTTTTCTCATAAAGTACTTTAGTTTCATAGAATCTTCTCACTAATGATAATACAGAATTGTATTGAAGATTTTTGTTTTGTTTTTCCATTTTGTGGGGCTATGTGAGATTAAAATTTTAGAATGAAACATATTGGGGTTTGTTTATTTTATGGGGTTGTGTGACATTGAAATTCTGTCATGGAACGTATTTGGGTTTATTTATTTTATGGGGTTGTGTGACATTGAAATTCTGTCATGGAACGTATTGGGGTTTGTTTATTTTATGGGGTTGTGTGACATTGAAATTCTAGCATGGAACGTATTGGGGTTTATTTATTTTATGGGGTTGTGTGACATTGAAATTCTAGCATGGAACGTATTGGGGTTTGTTTATTTTATGGGGTTGTGTGACATTGAAATTCTAGCATGGAACGTATTGGGGTTTGTTTATTTTATGGGGTTGTGTGACATTGAAATTCTAGCATGGAACGTATTGGGGTTTGTTTA
>NW_013672144.1:41598-44067 GCF_000517525.1 Limulus polyphemus
GTCTTCCCTCTAGTCCTACACTGCTAAATTAGGGACGGCTTGCGCAGATAGCTCTCGTGTAGCTTTGCGAGAAATTCTGAAAACAAACATTACTTACTGATACTTGACTTGTACACGGTTTCGATTTAAATTCCTTAAGGTCTATAAACGAGACCAAGATCTTGGGAGACTGCATTTCGTTGCCTTGTAGCGAAATATTTAGAATCAACTTTGTTTTATTCTACAAGTTAACAAGGTTTAGACGTTAGATTTTTTAAAAAAAGGTCATGCATTTTAAAGATCTGTACTTTCTTCCCCAAGTGATCTTTAGTGGTGTTAAGAATCCCATTATTAACCTAATTATTTTGTGAGTCCTCAATTTCTAGTTCCTCATTATGTTGGTTTGTTTGTTATGAATTTTGCGCAAAGCTACACGAGGGCTATCTGCGCTAGCTGTCCGTAATTTAGCAGTGAAAGACTAGAGAGAAGGCAGCTAGTCATCATCACCCACCGCCAACTCTTGGGCTACTCTTTCACCAACGAATAGTGGGACTAACTGTAACATTATAACGTACTCACGGCTGAAAGGACGAGCATGTTTGGTGGGACGTGGATTCGAACCCGCGACCCGCAGATTACATTATGAATTATGTAATATTCTATGCACGACACTGATAACTTAACCCTCAAATTATTGTCTTTATTTAATAGGTCATCACATTGAGTATTTTTCTATGTTTATGTCTGTTACAACACCTAGTGTAAAGACCTCACTAAGAACATCAAATGATACCAATCGTTTGCTGTGTAAATCAGTAGATCTGTTAGCTGTCCTCTGCCTATCGCGAGTATCAGAACGCGAATTTTAGCGTTATTAGGAACCCTGTAACCAATAAAATAATGGGTACATAAATACTTTAGTCTGATATCCCCACCGCGGGGAATTGAACCCCGGATTTTAGCGTTGTAAGTCCGTAAAGTTCTGCGCCGAGGGACTAAATAATGTTTGAAAAAATGTACTTAAAAAAACCAAGAGCATTCATACAGAAATCAACTTATACTCCCGTGATATTTATTAAAATCAATTACAGAGTAACTAAAGACAAATAAAAACTGACTACGTTTAGCTATGAAGAGGAAGGAATGAACGAATGGTCATTTAATCAATAGAATGTTTTCCGATCGTTCGTTCTCTTTACAGGATAATCTCAGAGTTTGGGTGTTTTTTTTTTTGGGGGGGGGGGGCTTTTGTTTTCTTCTTCTTTTTTTTTCTTTTTTTTCTCAAGCTGCCTGAAAAATTAATAGGTCTCCGTAGGATAGAATGTGGGAACGGCGGTTTTTCCATTGGTCTCGCGAAGTTGTAAACGACAGATTTTCCAATTAGAATATGCCAGCTTTTTCAGCAGGAGCGGAGAAGCACGCTTATTTTCGTGTTAACCTGCAGAATTCGTGGCCTGTATTTCCCTGACCGATTACTTAGTTAACCTAGGGGTTGGATGTTACGGTACCCTGGTGGCAAACCTGGGCTCCAAGCATGCCTAAAAGCCTGTAGCTAATCGACTGTCTAAGTGCGTGCCTTGGTTGTGTGCTAGTCATTTCCACTCACTAGGATAGCTTCTCATTAGGCCATAAACGGTTAACGTGAGTTCCAGTGTACTGTCCTTGCGTGACGTTCTCATTCTGCGCACAGTTACGGAGGCGGACGATGTTTTGAAACAGAAACAAACTGATATTGTCCAGGATGGTTGAAGAAACGTTGACGTTGCGCAGGTGATCCGAATACGACTGGTACACAGCCTTTGAAATCAAAGATCCTTTCTTTTTCCTGTGATATCTTACAATTCAAAAATTATCTTGTGTAAATGCTCTCGAAGAAAATAATCCGCTGCTGTTTTTTTGTTTTTTTTTAATGAAAACTTTTGTTATCAAAGAAACTCGAATGAGATTAGGTCGTGCACGAGCTTAGACAGTGGAAGTAACGCTAGAACACTATGTGAACAATAACGAAACAAGCAGGAATAGATGATGAGTATCGTGCAGAGTGTAAATGAGGCTGCGGTAAAGTAAAAGTTTCCAATCACGGGTTATAAGAATGGGACTAAAACTTTCCAATCACGGGTTATAGGAATGGGACTAAAAGTTTCCAATCACGGGTTATAGGAATGGGACTAAAAGTTTCCAATCACGGGTTATAGGAATGGGACTAAAAGTTTCCAATCACGGGTTATAAGAATGGGACTAAAAGTTTCCAATCACGGGTTATAAGAATGGGACTAAAAGTTTCCAATCACGGGTTATAAGAATGGGACTAAAAGTTTCCAATCACGGGTTATAAGAATGGGACTAAAAGTTTCCAATCACAGGTTATAAGAATGGGACTAAAAGTTTCCAATCACAGGTTATAAGAATGGGACTAAAAGTTTCCAATCACAGGTTATAAGAATGGGACTAAAAGTTTCCAATCACAGGTTATAAGAATGGGACTAAAAG
>NW_013672144.1:44159-46987 GCF_000517525.1 Limulus polyphemus
GAATGGGACTAAAACTTTCCAATCACGGGTTATAAGAATGGGACTAAAAGTTTCCAACCACGGGTTATAAGAATGGGACTAAAAGTTTCCAATCACGGGTTATAAGAATGGTACTAAAAGTTTCCAATCACGGGTTATAGGAATGGGACTAAAACTTTCCAATCACGGGTTATAAGAATGGGACTAAAAGTTTCCAATCACAGGTTATAAGAATGGCATGAGTTTTAAAACATTGCACTCTATGACACTCTGGTGAACGATAACAATGATAACTTTTGTTGATGAAACTCAAAACTGATCTAGCGGAACATGTATTTACCCATAACCCCATACATCAAAAGGTCATGTTACCCACAACCTTATATATCAGAGGGTCATGTTACCCACAACCTTATATATCAGAGGGTCATGTTACCCACAACCTTATATATCAGAGGGTCGTCTTACCCACAACCCTATACATCAGAGGGTCGTGTTACCCACGATTTTATAGATCAAAGGGTCGTGTTACCCACGATCCTATACATTAAAGGGTCGTGTTACCCACGATCCTATACATTAAAGGGTCGTGTTACCCACGATCCTATACATTAAAGGGTCGTGTTACCCACGATCCTATACATCAAAGGGTCGTGTTACCCACGATCCTATAGATCAAAGGGTCGTGTTACCCACGATCCTATACATTAAAGGGTCGTGTTACCCACGATCCTATACATCAAAGAGTCGTTATCTGGTCCTACCTTAGTTTTATTTTTATTTTGTATGTGTGTATGTGACCGTAATGTGTTTAACAAGGTAAATAACAGTTCTGTTACAATATTATAATAGTTTCGATACAGTAACGTAAACCTGAATGGTTTAGATGGTTTTGGGTGGTTATTGTCAAGCACAAAACTACACAATGAACTGTTTGTGCTCTGAGGGCAACGGGTATCGAAACCCGATTTTGAGCGTCGCAAACCCGCAGATTTTCCGCTGAGCCGCTGGGAAAAGGATCACGTGAGATTTGTTACTTTCTGTATGAACCAACTTGAGTTACATTCACTTTCAGCCGCAGCGAATCCGTCTCGAAAGTCTATTTGTTGACGAACTTTTCTGAGCGGTGAAGTACCCCTAGTGGTACATAACAGAACGAGCTAAGTTACACGCTGCAGATCAATACAGCTTCAGCGTTGACCGACTTATAAATAAGGATTAGTACAAATAAACCTATTATGCTTAATTAAACAAACAGTGCCTACAAAGATACGTGATTAATTAAAGAAGTTTTTAGGAAGTCATCATAATATCCTGAAAGGGAAGTAAGGAACCGTTTCAACTATGATGTCTCAGATATGCCTTGAAGCCATCTGTAATTCTCAGTAGAGCCCTGAGCTTAGGTTTTACTTAGTTTTAATTAGGCCTTGTTCAAGATACCCTTGTTCCATGGACATTAAAAACAAAAATAAAACTGGTAAATGTCATCATTCAGTGCATCCACTTCTACCGCGTTTTGTAATGTGAAAGCAGTAGCTAGATAATTTATTTGAAATAATAATACGAACGCAAAAGTCAAAGATATGAAAACTCGAGTAAGTAAAGTGCACTTGTATGTTCATTGCTAGCCAATAGAAAACAGTAATTGAGGAAGTAAAATTGTGTGACAGTTGCTAAGCGACAGCGCCGGATCAAAACAGTGATTACGGAAGTGTTGCTGTGTGACAGTTGCTAAGCAACAGTGCCGGGATGAAAATGGTGACTGCAGAATTGATGTTGTGTGACAGTTTCTAAGCGACAGCGCCGGGATCAAAACAATAATTGAGGAAGTAAATTTGTGTGACAGTTACTAAGCAACAGTGCTGCGATAAAAATAGTGCTTACGGAAGTGCTGTTTTGTGACAGTTACTAAGCAACAGTGCTGCGATGAAAAGAGTGATTGGTCTATGAACTTGTGGAATACAATACCCTCTGTTCGTCCAGCTGTCACGATTTGGTGTATTTGCGACACAAAAGAGACCCAGCAGTTAAAATTGAGTAAAAATTCTGAATAGTTTAACGTGTTTATATAAAACTAGCAAATGCTCGTTGAAACAGTTCAAGGGTAATTTTCAGAGCGGTATATGCAATATGATTGTCTAGTGGGCCATTTACAACCGTAGACTGACTGTCATTCAATGTTAACAAAAATATTTGGGTTTCGATGTAATGGATACGTTCAGCACAATAGAACGCTCAGTTTCGCTAAGTAGCTATAGAGATTTTTTTCCGATGGATGCCACCGTTCCTTGTCATTTTACTGAGCGCAGGAAAAGAAGTGAGTGCTTTTTGACAGTTGTTATATCTCTTAGAAGTGTCATAGAGGGAGATATGCAATTCAAATCAATTATTCAACATGGTACGACAAAACCATAAATAAACATAATACCAACATGACAAAAAAATTATACAACAGAACAACAATAAATATATACTCAAACACATTCCTCTCTGTATGCGTTTTCCCCGTTCATCCTCCATCCTTTCTACATGCGTTTTCCCCGTTCATCTTCCTATCTTCGAAATATTTCTTTCGATTAGTCGGCCGAGGAAGTACCTCCCCCCCACCTCCCCTCGAAATTCCTTCACAAAATGAAAATAACCTGTTCTTAATAATTTTGTTCTCAGACTGACCATTCAGCACATACGAAGACTGACAGATCAGTGTTTATATCGACATCAAATTTGAGAGATTGAAGATAATTAATAATTTATCTGTAACGTAGTCTTGAAAATAAGCATTTTTATATACATATAAGGCCCGGCATGGCGAGGTGGTTAAGATGCTCGACTCGCAATCTGAGGGTTGC
>NW_013672144.1:47276-50075 GCF_000517525.1 Limulus polyphemus
AAAAAACAAATAAACAAATATACATATATACTCTCCAATTAACCACTCGGGAGGTACAGAGCGTGACAAACAGATAAACATTGAGCTACTATATAAATATTAATATGTTATGTTCATCGTTTTCTTTAAAGTTTCGATTTCAAATATTATTGTTGTTGTTGTTTTTCTGCTTCAAAAATGTTTGTGTGTATTAATAGTTCTTTATTTACATACATAAGTTCAATAAAGGCTGATGTGTATATTTACACACTTATTACAAATAAAATCTTGACTTCAATCTGGCTGCAATCACGAAGACGCGATAAAACGTTTGCTTTTCAGTAATTCAAACTAAAACGCGTCCTTTTAAAATTTTCCTTGAAAGTTGTTTTTTGTTTTGTTTTTTGAATTTCGCGCAAATCTACGCGAGGGCTATCTGCGCTAGCCGTCCCTAATTTAGCAGTGTAAGACTAGAGGGAAGTCAGCTAGTCATCAACACCCACCGCCAACTCTTGGGCTACTCTTTTACCAACGAATAGTGGGATTAAACGTCACATTATAATGCCCCCACGGCTGAAAGGGCGAGCGTGTTTGGTGTGACGGGGATTTGAGATTGGCGCAGTCTTTCGTGTGGATAATAATTATT
The DNA here is from genome assembly GCF_000517525.1 of Limulus polyphemus. NCBI lineage: Eukaryota > Metazoa > Arthropoda > Merostomata > Xiphosura > Limulidae > Limulus > Limulus polyphemus. The sequence continues at coordinate 47,902 of NW_013672144.1, forward strand.
CAAGACTTTGATCTCGATCAGGAAAATTGATATAGATTAAATAGGTCTAGTAGCGATAATGGTTGTTTAAATTTTTAAATCGTATTAATTCAAAGTGGTCACTATGCAACTTTGTATTTCTGTTAGCAGAACTTCCATTCACGCTGATTGGTCAGATGTGGCCGAATGGTTGACATACTCGAACTTTGAATCCAATAATTCATGGTTCGAAACCCTTCCCTGTAAAAACGCACACCACACTATGGATCCGTGGGTATGTTTTAAGAGTGACTGTCAAATCCCACCATTCGATAAGACAAATGTATCTAAAGATTTGGAGGTGGGCACTGTTTACTAGCCGTCTTCCTTTTTTGTCTATCATTTCGAAATCTGGGACGGCCGCGCGCAAATAGTCCATGTATAGCTTTGCGCGATGTTTTGAAGCAGAGAAACAAAATCTAGTTATAAGGGCTGGTGGATGGTTTTAATCAATCTATGTACGTGCCTGCCTGTTTTGTCTCTAAGAGCTTATCGTTGTTTTAGGCCTAAGACATGTGATTGTTAATGCAAGTTAGATTAGTGTCAGCATTTTTTCTTCGTCATATTTTCATTAAATTCTGTCCACACTTATTAAATTTTGTAATTTAAAATTGTCTTCCTTTTCAAGAAAGTTTCTTTAAAAACATAAAGTGTTCATAGACTTACAGTAATATTATGTCCCCCCCCGCTGGGTCAGGTAAGTTTCCGAACTTACAATGCTAGAATCTGGGATTTGATTTCCCGCGGTGGACAGATCCATTGTGTAGTTTTTGTGCTAAAAAAACAGCAACAACAGTAATGTTATTTTAAATATTTAGTATTTCGTCATAATTTGTAGACAGCCCTAAATGCTGACTTTCGGTAAACTGCTCTCTATAAATAATTTAAACAACCTACAGTTTATTATGAGCTAAATAAATAATACGTTACTTCTGTTTAGACAAATAGACAACCACAGTTGTTATTTTATCGTTTTATCTTAGGCAGCAAGAAGCTAGTGAAAAGTAAAGGTGTAAAACGAAAGAAACCGGAAAAGGCTACCTACCATATTGAAGATTCCGCAGCAAATGACAGCAGCGCTTCTAGCGGCAGTCAAGCGAACGACAAACTCAAAAGAAAAAAATCGAGAACGACGTTTACGGGGAGACAAATTTTTGAACTGGAGAAGCAGTTCGAGATCAAGAAATACTTGTCTTCGAGTGAGAGAGCAGAAATGGCCAAATTGTTGAATGTTACAGAACAACAGGTAGAAATAGATAAATATTGGAAAAATATATATATCAGCTAAGCCTAAGTGCTTCATGATAATCTAAACCATTATTAGAAAAAAATGTGTGTGTTTGTGTGTGTCCATTTATAACTGATGAACCTCTGGACCAATTATCATCCAAACCTGGGATGTACCCGTAGGGCTGACTTCCCAAGAAGTGACATAAGGGTGATCGTTGAAAAACTCTGTGTGTGTGTGTATATACGTTTATAACTAGTTAACCTTTGGACCCAATGTCACTAAACTTGGCATGTAGCCTTAGGGCTCTCAAGGGAGTGACATAGGTGTGGTCGTCGGTTTGGACCATACTTCCGTATGTCATCTCCATGGAGCCTTGTTTCTTCCTCGTCAACTAGCTTGTGTATGAACTAGAATAATTACTGAAGAATGAAGAGCAATTAGAAAACACGATCCATAAAACTCTTAATTGTTTATTAACTATACTAATGGTAAATTACAATTACATTAAAACTTGTCCGCCATTTTGACGTTCTGTATGGTTGCTCCCTCTCGGATTACATTGAAATTTGAAAACAACTGTACGTTGTGTCTGGCTACATCCTCTAAGATTACATTAAAACTTGTCCGCCATTTGTACGTTGTGTCTGGCTGCACCCTATAGGATTACATTAAGACTTGTCAACAAGTTGTACGTTGTGTCTGGCTACATCCTCTAGGATTATATTAAGACTTGTCAACCAGGTTGTACGTTGTGTCTGGCTACATCCTCTAGGATTACATTAAGACTTGTCAACCAGTTGTACGTTGTGTCTGGCTACATCCTCTAGGATTATATTAAGACTTGTCATCCAGTTGTACTTTGTGTCTGGCTACATCCTCTAGGATTATATTAAGACTTGTCATCCAGTTGTACTTTGTGTCTGGC
>NW_013672144.1:50877-51980 GCF_000517525.1 Limulus polyphemus
AATTAAGACTTATCAACCAGTTGTGTCTGGCTACATCCTCTAGGATTACATTAAGACTTGTCATCCAGTTGTACGTTGTGTCTGGCTACATCCTCTAGGATTAAATTAAGACTTATCAACCAGTTGTGTCTGGCTACATCCTCTAGGATTACATTAAGACTTGTCAACCAGTTGTACGTTGTGTCTGGCCGCACCCTATAGGATTACATTAAGACTTGTCAACCAGTTGTACATTGTGTCTGGCTGCCCCCTATAAGATTACATTAAGACTTGTCAACCAGTTGTACGTTGTGTCTGGCTACATCCTCTAGGAGTACATTAAGACTTGTCAACCAGGTGTACGTTGTGTCTGGCTACATCCTCTAGGATTATATTAAGACTTGTCAACCAATATTATCTTGTGGCTGGTTATTCTTTCAGCATTATATCTCAGCCTACAATACTATATTCTATAAATATGACAATGCTGGTTATAAAATTTGTTCAATCATGTTACAGTATGATAGCTCATATTTGATTACATTGCCTAGGATCAAGTTTTCTTATTTGTTTTGTTGAATTTCGCGCAAAGGTACACTAGGGCTACCTGTGCATAGCCGTCCGTTATTTTGCAATGTCAGACTAGAGAGAAGGCAACTAATCAACAACTACCCACCGCTAACTTTTGGGCTACTCTTTTAGCAATGAATAGTAGGCTTTGGCCGTCACTCTTATAATGCATAAACGTCCCCAAAGTGCATTTTTTTTGTTATTGGCAGTGACGGGACGCGAACCATGCTACTACTGGTCTGTGTGAGAGGTTGAAGATCTTTGTCGTCAGTGATTCCGGATTTCCACAGACCTTCGTCTTTGTGAAATCTTAACATTAGATTGTTAGTCATTCTATGTAATGATATCCACAATGATATCCTACAGTGTATCATAGTTTATCTAGATTTATACTGTTTCACATGTTCTTAAATAGAAATGTTGCCCGGCATGGCCAGGTGGTTAGGGCGCTCAACTCGCAATCTGAGGGTCGCGGGTTCGAATCCTCGTCACACCAAGAGCGTTATAATGTGACGGTCAATCCCACTATTCGTTGGTAAAAAGAGTAGCCCAAG
>NW_013672145.1:0-3498 GCF_000517525.1 Limulus polyphemus
AATTTTATTACTCTTATTAAATTGTAATTATACTTTCGAAAAAATATTAGAAACCGAAATTCTAGAATACTTTGCGTGATAAACATCGCCGTTCGCTGAGCGGTATATCTGAAGGTCTATATCGCTAGAAACTGAGGCTTAATATTCGTGACTCGCAAAACCTAGATAGTCCAAGCTTTGCGCTTCACAACAAACAAATGATTTGTTCGATGTGGAATGTCACAAAGAAAAATTTTAATACAAGTAGAAGAGAGTTAAAAATTAATTTATATAAAGCCATTTATTTCCCGTACCAAAAACTACAAATTGTAAAACATGGACAATTATCGTCACTGTAAATTTAACTTATTCCTTGGAATGAAATACAATTTTAAATGTAATTTAAGCTGAAATACGTGGCCTCGTAAACGAAGTTGATATATAATGTAAGTTAAATAAAAACTAATTTTGAATAAAAGTCGATACTTCATTATCAGCGTAATAAAAGAAATATTCACAACTTTCATGAAACTTGGTTGAATGGACGGTAATTGCCTGTTGTTGTAACAGAAGTGTAGAGGACGACGTTTCGAAAGTTTTCCGACTTTCGTCTTCAGACGAAATGCGGAAGACTTTCGAAACGTTGTCCTCTACACCTGTAACAGGCAGTTGCCATCCATTCACTAAGTTTCACCGTGAATACTGTGCCTAAACAATATATCAAAGAATATCTACAACTTTGTTGATATTTATGAAAATTATTTTGAATAAGTATTCCAGTATTTTCAGTAAATACAAAATAATTCAGCGGAATGTAATATAGTTTCAATTGTTCATAAAATCAGTGTTTTACTATAAGCGTAATAAAAGATATATTTAAATTTTGTTAATATATTACTAGATTGTTTGTAATTAAGCACAAAGCTACACGGATTCTGGCTTTGTGAGTCCGCAGACTTACCGCTGTGCCACTGGGGAGCTATATTACTGGAAAAAATATAGAATAATTACGAGTTAAAATTAATACTAGTAATTATCAAACGTATCTTAAATATAAGTAAATATTTAAGTCTATTTGAGATAAATACAGAATACTTCTATGGAGTTAATATTTGATTTGAATATCAGTATTTATGAAAAATATTTTAAATAAATACAAAATATCATAACAAAAAATTGGTCTAATTCTGGTTATTTAACATTCAAGCAACTAAAATAAAATAAACTTAGCTTTGTTTTATTTCTATTATACAAAAACTGACTATTTTATAAAATCGGATCAGCATTTACTGCTATCTTTTCTTGAGAAAACTTAACTATTTCGTGTTGCTGGTTATTATTATTATTTCAGATTGTGATAATAGATGGCAATTCAATTTTCATTTTCTTATTTCAGGAACATGCACAAGAAAATAGAAAATTGGTAAAAAGATTGGAATAAATATTGGAATAATTGTATTTAAAAAAAATGTTGTATGAATATTTACAGAATGTTTGCCATCTTTTTGCCAAAAACGTTACCATTTTATTTAATTTACTATCTGTTAAATTCAAATTCGATGACGAGGAACCCACTTTGAGACTAATAATGGCTGGAGACGGCTTGAATGGGTAATGAAGAAAAACTTTAATATAAGTTTAACATAACAGCAAATGTACAACGTTTCGACAAGGTTCTGTCATCATCATGCTCGCCCTTTCAGCCGTGGGGGCGTTTTAAGTGACGGTCAATCCCACTATTCGTTGGAAAAAGAGTAGCCCAAGAGTTGGCGGTGGGTGGTGATGACTAGCTGCCTTCTCTCTAGTCTTACACTGCTAAATTAGGGACGACTAGCGCAGATAGCCCTCGTGTAGCTTTTTGCGAAATTAAAATAAAACTAAAAGTCTTTGTTGTTTTTTCTTCTAAACGTGAAAACATCAGTTATTGATCTGACTTAAATATTGAAGTTTGTAGTTTTACTCTACGAAACGGGTGCATACTGCCGACTGAATACGTATATATATTTTTCGCATCGATGAGGAGGAAATCCTGTCACATAAATTAAAACTTTCTGCATATACATATATTTATATGATGACCTACATCTCTAGTTAAACAAATGAAATATTTTTAAATTTATTTCTCTTAAACCAAGAAAGAAAATAATGTGATATTACTCAAAGTATTTCTCTAAGATGATTACGAATGTGCTATATAATATATATTATTTTATCGTTCATTGATAATTAATAAATGTTTACAGTTCTGTATTTGATTTTGAGAAGCGCCATCTGTAAGTATTACGTAATTGTCACATGAGTAATTTTATGACGTCTCTAAAGCTGATAAATCGTATTATTTCATGCAGAATTGAGCCACACTTTACGGATGTGCATAGAATTTAGAAAAGAAAGCGAAACCTTGTTGTAGTTTTTTAAATAACAGGCTTTTAGAAGAATTGTTTTGTTAACCGACGCCAGGTACAGTGTAGTATTAATATCTGTTGCTAAATTTAAACTTAAACCTACTTATTTCATATTTACTGTGTTTTAGTCTTTATTCTATTTCTACACTTGCATAAGGCTTTTGTGGCTCAGTTAAATTTTCCTTAAAAGTTTAATAACTTTATATTTTCCTAGGTTATATTATACTACTAGTAGTAGTACTAATAGTTATTACGAGTCTACTAATTAATAGGTGGTAATAATAAAAACTAATGTTACTATATACCTTTAAACTAAAGTCTAAACACTATTAAACTTTAACTTAAAGAAAGTACAACACAAAAACCGAGTTTGTCCCTAAAAATAAAATGTCAACATCTACTTTCTCCCTTCCATATAAATGTCAAATATATCTATGACTTATCAAACATAAGCTGATATTTTGATAATAACTCATTGTAAACAAAGATTCTAAAATAAATGTAACTGGAGTTAGAGTTGATAAGATTATAATAGAAAATAAAGGTTGTGTTAGTTATTAGTTGGCTTTAATCTGCTTATTTTCATGCTAATTTAACTTTTTCCTATTTTTTTTCTTTCACACATTGTATCAGAATAGGCAAAATTCCTTGTCTAAGTTAAAAAATAAATCCATGAGGGAACATTCCCCCTTGCTAGTTTGTACTTGCCTTTTGCAGATGCACTTCTGACTAGCTTAATTCTTTCCACACACATTTTCATTCCCAAACCTATATTTTATTACATATAGCCAAATAAAATCTATAAGTAAGATTTTTACACGAAACCATTTATTACTGAACAGATGTTTAGTTTCATTCATTTTAACTCTACACACTTATCATTGTAGTGTCAATATTTTAAAGGATAACCCTAATGATTACCTACAGTCGCAAAGCCTGATTATGTTTTTGTTTCTACTGCTAGCTGAAAGATCACTCTTACTTTTCCATGTTGTTCACATTACCTGTAACTTAAAGTCAATCTAATGTAGTATATACCTGATATGTGTTTTTGTCTCTACTACTAGCTGAAAGATCACCCTTACATTTCCATGTTGTTCACATTACCTGTAAC
>NW_013672145.1:3992-8648 GCF_000517525.1 Limulus polyphemus
ATCACCCTTACTTTTCCATGTTGTTCACATTACCTGTAACTAAAGTCAATCTAATGTAGTATATACCTGATATGTGTTTTTGTTTCTACTACTAGCTGAAAGATCAACCTTACTTTTCCATGTTGTTCACATTACCTGTAACTTAAAGTCAATCTAATGTAGTATATACCTGATATGTGGTTTTTGTCTCTACTAGCTAGCTGAAAGATCACCCTTACTTTTCCATGTTGTTCACATTACCTGTAACTAAAGTCAATCTAATGTAGTATATACCTGATATGTGTTTTTGTTTCTACTGCTAGCTGAAAGATCACCCTTACTTTTCCATGTTGTTCACATTACCTGTAACTTAAAGTCAATCTAATGTAGTATATACCTGATATGTGTTTTTTTTTGTATAATTTTAGAAAGGACCAGGTGAGTACTTAAGAAGTTAAAAATCACAATGTCTCTTTACCCCTCACTTGAAGATATGAAGGTTGACCAGATGGTTAGAGCTCAGGCTCAACCCACTCCATCTCAGCAGTATGTGCCAACAGTTCAGGGATCTCTTCAGCCGTTTTCCCCGTCAGCCCCTCCGGATAAGTATGCTTCTCTTTACCCTACATTGGATGAGTACATGGGACTCTCCCTGAGCCCCAGTGCTTTACCTGAACACGTGTCCAATGCTGTTAACCTTCCTTTTCCTAGCCAAGTGGCTGTACCTAACGTGTCTTCCTCGTCCCAGATGGTAGCACCAATATCTGGATCATCCCTGGGGCTGAAAAGAGCCCAAGTAACCCACGGGATTCGAGAGGTGGTTTTATGTAAAAGTCAGAATGGGAAGGTTGGTTTACGTCTCCATCCAATCAACAAGGGAGTGTTTGTCGTTTTAGTTAACGAAGGTTCTGCGGCTGCCTTGGCTGGTCTGCGGTTCGGTGACCAGATTTTGATGATTGATAACGAAGTTGTGGCAGGTTATAGCATGGATAAGGTCCACGGCTTACTGAAGAAAGCTAATCCAGAAAAGATAACGATGGCCATTCGAGATCGGCCATTTGAACGCACGGTTACCCTACACAAAGATAGTGCAGGCCATGTAGGATTTGCCTTTAAGAATGGGAAAATCATTTCTATCATCAAGGATTCATCAGCTGCTCGCAATGGCCTTCTAACAGAACACCAGCTTCTGGAAGTAAACGGACAGAATGTGGTCGGGCTGAAAGACTCTAAGATTACCGAAATAATCGACAGTGGTGGAAACGTAATCACGGTGACTATTATGCCTTCTTTTATCCACGATCATGCAGTCAAGAGTATGGCAAGTGGTCTTAAGAAACTAATGGACCATACTATTCCAGATGTATAATCTAATCATGTCATGAAGAGGAATTTGGAACAATCAGTTGGTGTTTTCAAAACTAGTAAAATCTTTAAATTAATAAAAAAAAAAACATCTAAAAATTAAAATACAGAACAGTATAGGTACTACACCGAGAAATACGTGTGTGTGGGGGGGGGTAATCCTTTCCTCCCTCAAGTTTTTCTCATTTTTACAACTATAATTACTCTTTGTCTGTAGAGGTGTTGGCTTGAGCTGGATGTATTTTGTATAAAATTGTCAATAGTTTCAAAGGATTTCTAACCTGGTAAAACTGAGCTTCTAGTAACAGGTGTCCAAAGAAAGTAGGTTTGAGAAACAAGATGAGAGTTTAATAAAATGTGCACAATTTACTCTGTTCATGAATAATTTTCTTGTTAATAACTTGATTTTGAGTAATTATATTTTATTATTTACAACAACTATTTGAATGGCTTTGTTTTGAAGGTACTTAAATCAGTTTTGTAAACTTTGTTATTGAGTACAATGGATGTCAACGTAAAACTTGATTGATAACATTGTTATTACTCAGCCATATATATAGCTGGATTGTTATGTAATACTACAATATCTTGATATTAGTTGTAATTTTGTAGGTCAAGTGAATTTTCCATTGATTTTTTTTAATTATAACAAGGGAGGTGTGTAAACAATATATGTATGTGTACAAGTTTCTTTTTTTTTTGTGACTCAATTTTAAGCTTGCAGTATTCTGTGATGATATATTTATAATTTTTATTTGTATCTCAATTTAATGATGAAATAAACTTGTATTGACCCAGAATAAAGTGTAACCATGTGAAAGAGTAGGGTCAGTACAACTTGAGCTACTACATCTATCGGTGAACTTGTCTTTCTCATTCAACTGGCATATTTGATTTACAGTTTGTGGTCTCCTCGAGGGTTTATTATAAAATAATATACCTAAACTGTAGGTAGCTTACAACAAGCAGTCTTTTAACACAGGTATACATATTTCATGCTGAGTCACTAGTAGGGGTGGGGATTCACCTACCTATTACAGGAAGGTGTGTTGTTTTGGTTGTTATTAAGCATAAAACTACACAATGGGTTATCTGTGTCCTGTTCTCTGAAGCATACATATTTCGTGCTGAGTCACTAGTAGGGGTAGGGATTCACCTACCTATTACAGGAAGGTGTGTGTTAAAAGACAGCTTGTTGTAAGCTACCTACAGTTTCTGCAAAAAAGGGAAGCGAGCGGGTACGCTAAACATGCCTTTTTTATTTTACTAAACCTAATTCATTAAAAGATACTTTGTTTTATTAAGCAGAAAGTATTAACAAATCTTATCATCTAGAAACGTGTATTATAAAACCATAAGTTCTGATTACTGGTGTAAGAAATTTACAAACAGGTAAATGATTGTAAAAATTAATCGCACAAAACATGTAGTCATACATTAAAGAAAGCCAAGTAAATCTGCCATCTTGCTTCGTGGTTGTTTAACACCTCTTGTGGGCTATGTAACCAGGTAACCTTCACACTAACGCACGGAACTGGTGGTAAAAACGTTTTTTTAGCATAACTATTTCTGAGCGCCATCTATTGAGTTTTCTAAATAGTATTGAAAAAAAAAAACGTGACTTACTTTCATATTATCTAGTACTATAAAACACAGTGTGTATCTGTCTGTCTGTCTCTTTGTCATAACAACTTATTACGTAATTTAATTTCCTGTCAATTAGTCTACGACTGATCAACAATTAAAGATATATTTGAACTAAAATGTACGTTTTAGGTATATCTACGTTACATTACTTTATGTAACTTACCTATCCCGCTTCACCCCACTTTTTTGAATTATTGTTTATCGATCATACAAAGAAGACTTCTGAATACAAAATAAGGTGAACACACTTGATTCGTTTTGCCATTTTTCTTTGTTATAAATTCTGTGTCCTTTTGATATACATTAAAAACTACCTATAAATTTAAATATTGCGTCATTGATAATTATTTAAAACGAAAAACTTCCTTAGGGTGGAAATGAAATGTCTTTTTTTATATATATTTGTCTGAATTAATCCAAAATATTGTAAAACAAAACTGTTTATATGTTTACCTGATCAACTATAAAGTCACATGTTTGTGTGTATTTCACTGGACATCAAAATTATGGGCCTTGTGAGGTCTCTAACTGACCGGGTTTTAATAAAACTTTATAAGGACGCGACCGCTCCATTGTTCACCGATAAGTCTATGGACTTAACCAATAAAAATTGGGTTTCTATACCCCTGGTGGACACAGTATAGATAGCTTACTGAGTAGCTTTGCGCTTCACTACAAATAAAAGAAAATCATAAGAACGCATACTAAAACCTGTAACTAGAAATCCTAATTCCACGAAGCGTGAGGAAAACAAGGCTTAATTGATGTTTACAGAATGTTTTAATTTTAAATAACCACAGATATAATTAGCCAACTTGTCATAAGTCCGGAACAGAATATGAAGGAGCTTTATTATGATAATTTAGCTAGTTATATTTAAACTTCATGGATTTAAAACTTTTAATGATATGATAATAATGTCATCTATGCTCTAGTTTTAGTACGCCTTACCGGTTCCGGGTTTATTATCACCTTTCATAAACGTCTGCTGTCCAAACTTTGGAGTGTACACAAAGATGCTTTTGGAGTGATTTTAAAATGCACATATTTTTTTTCTTCTTTTCAACAAACCATATGTTGTTTTGAAAGAGTAAGTTGATGTAAAAACTTTCCACTAGAGGCGGTAGTGACGTCACACGAGATAAATTCTTGCACAAAGAGCCAGAACAAACAAACAAACTTCAGCTTTTCGGAGGTTTGTTGGTGTCACAAGATTTGTACAAATTAAACAGGGAGTGATGTTCTCCAGGCTTCCCTAAAAACTTGGCTTTTCTGATTGGCTCAGTTTTTGTCGTCAGTAGCCTGCACGATCAACTAAGCCTAATTAGTGACTTTCTTATTATTATTCATGATGTCAGAAAAACATGTAAATTCAAGAAGTCTTGATGCAAGATTATAAAAACCCTATAACCCTGAAGAAGAAAGGTCCACCTTTCGAAAGCGCTCGGGTTATAGGTTTTTATCATCTTGTATAATTTCTTATTACTAGGTGCTAATTACACTGGCCTGCGAATTTAAACTTCATAAAAGGGTTTTAATAACGAATTTTCCATAATTCAGCTACGCAGATTTCGAAAATAATATTATTTTTTCTATCACTTAAGAATTTTTTTACAAATCTGGAAGAAACAAAACTGTTACTTAAATCAAATTGTTATTTCGTTT
>NW_013672145.1:9648-13594 GCF_000517525.1 Limulus polyphemus
CGAACGTTGATGTTAAACGAATATGCATCCTCATTCATCTATTTTTGTGTGAAATCTACGTCTTTTAGTCTTAAAACTACGTTTTTTTGTCTTTCTTTTAAGTATTGCGTTTGTGAAAAATCTGAACGTGATGGAAAACAAATGGATATCATTTTCGGATTCAGCGTGCAGTAGAACATGTAAACATTTCAAGACCATCGCAGGCCTGTGTTAGTAACTAGTTTTACCGTAGGTTTCGGCTGCTAATCTGTTGCTTCTGAGAACGACTATTTCTGGTAGGTGGAATTCGATCTTGGTTTTTCTCGATGGAAATCTAGTTCGTTATCTGGCCGACTGGGGGCCTTCACCAGTCAGACTTGAATCAGAAGTTTTTCTGACTGAGTATATAATCAGTTAGAATACTTTTATATTTAATGTTTATTGAACTCAAAAATACAATTGTTATAGTAGGCACGTTCTGATATTAGTAATTGAAATGCTTCAGCCAATAGTAGCGAGTCATCAACTATTAAGAGTTACATTAAAACAGATTTTGCCAACTGTAAAAGTTGTTGTTTTTGTATTTTTTAAATCATTTTTTTAATCTCCTGTTATTACCCCCGCCACCTCTATGTGTATGTGTTTATTTGTCAGCAATATTCTCGAAAACGGCTGAGTGTTAAAAATAATCAAAATTTTGATGAATCTTTGAGGATATATGTAGAATGTTATTCCCTATTGTCCAGCCATACGGACACGTTTTCACATATTTTTTAAGATCCGAATATGACCAACGCTACGTGGCGAAAGTGTCTCTCCAGTTTTAGTATTGTTCCAATTTATCGCATGGTCTTCTCTGGCATGACGGACAGGTCAGTATTACTGTATTATCTTCCTGGTTTCTAAGTTTCGTTGTCTTCAATGAACTGGAAATCCACAGTTTTGGTGGACGCTGTAAGTTGTGATTTTCCCATTTCATTTGACCTTAGGTGGTCTGGTGTGTATTAACAGTGATCGTATTGGGTTGTGGCTTCCAGTTACTGTCCTGATGTCGTCTACATATCCTCTATAGATGTTCAGAGAGACACCTGGCATAGAGAAATATAACTGTAACTTTCTTTGTATTTGTTCCCGTTGTTAAGAACGATTGTAGTGATGTGTTAACATGTTAGTTGCTTCGGTTTTACGAATCTTTCTGTTGTATATCGTCTACCGAACAATACTTAACGTATTCGTAAAATACACAAAACAAAAAAGTTTAACCGTTTTTGTGTAACCATAGCAACACCATTGTAAAATCTGAAAATTCACCCTAACAAACAGTAATCTGCTTATATATCTCTGCCATTTTAGGTTTAATCATCAGGCAGAATATCAACAAACGTTTCTGAAATAATGGTCTTAAACGTATTTACCATAATGTACAATCTAAGCGTTCTTCAAAACACGTAGGCTGTGACGTCATATAAATCCATGTAATTTGTATTCGTTACGAGACGTTCTTCCCTCATCATTGTGTAGAAGAATTGTATATTTTCTTAACCTCCTCTGCTCTAGCGGGATTAGTGAAGGGTCTAGTAGTGACACGTTCGATCGTAAGCCTCAAGTATGTAATGATCCACAAGTTACAGTCGAGAAACGTGCCATAAGTCGCCGGTGTTCCAGTTCCCTCCTTATAGCTGTGCATAAATAAGGTGGACTCAACGAAACGGTCAATCAGTCCTTCTGCAAACTGGCTAAAGAAGAGGAATTACTGACCGAAAGTAAGATAGACACAAAATCGGGAACCATCAGGCGGACTCAGTCAGTGAAGGCAACGCGCAGGTTTCAAACGCAATGTCGTCGGGAACGGATATCCAGTATTCCTGGAGAGACGTACATTTCATCGGGAGAAACACTTCCTTCTGGCGGCTCCAGCAAGGATATTATCCTTACATCAACAAAGTTTGAAAGGCTCCGGAATTTTTCGGTAACGTCCAAAGGAATAGTCAACAGAGGCGACTCGTTTCGCTCCAAATCTCGTAGTTCTGGTAATTTTTTCTGTTCGCGAAACGCACCAAACTCCAAACCATCCACCGCGAATATACCTATCGTATTGCCATCATTACATCCAGTTCCAGTTTTAATTGTTGGATCCTCGAACGTGGGTAAATCTTCGTTGAGCCATCAGTTCACCACATCTGAATACATTTGTACTTACGACTGCTCATTGGGTAAGTCGACAGGGTATTAGTTTATCTGGTCTACAAATAGCTGATGAACAATGACAGGGTATTAGTTTATCTGGTCAACAAATAGCTGATGAACAGCGACATGGTATTAGTTTATCTGGTCTACAAATAGCTGATGAACAGTGACAGTGTATTGGTTTATCTGGTCAACAAATAGCTGATGAACAGTGACAGCGTATTGGTTTATCTGGTCAACAAATAGCTGATGAACAGTGACAGGGTATTAGTTTATCTGGTCAACAAATAGCTGATTAACAGTGACAGGGTATTAGTTTATCTGGTCAACAAATAGCTGATTAACAGTGACAGTGTTATAGTTTATCTGGTCTACAAATATCTGATTAACAGTGACAGTGTATTAGTTTATCTGGTCTACAAATAGCTGATTAACAGTGACAGTGGTATAGTTTATCTGGTCTACAAATATCTGATTAACAGTGACAGTGTATTAGTTTATCTGGTCAACAAATAGCTGATTAACAGTGACAGTGTATTAGTTTATCTGGTCAACAAATAGCTGGTGAATAATGACAGTGTATTAGTTTATCTGGTCAACAAATATCTGATTAACAGTGACAGTGTATTTGTTGAGTAGGAAACTGCTTGACAAGATATATTACTTTAGTCAATTCTGCTATTTTATATTTTGAATGTTTCATTCGCTTCAGATTTCACGGAGATCGTAATAATATCCGATATTTCTTCTTTGTGTATATCTTATAAATAACATGAGACTATTAACGAGCTTCTTAAGAAAACTAGGCTTAAGTTAAATCTTTAAGTATAAGTTCTCCGCGTAAGACCTATATTTGACGTTTCTAGATGACGAAAACGAAAAGACTGTGAGAGTGGTGTTAAATGAAGAAGAAACAGATTTATTGTTAATTGAAAAGTCTATTACAACTGAAACGGTAAGTATTGTATTGAACGTAATAATGATGATAGTAAACTATTATAAGTGTTGAGAGAGAGAGAAGTTTCACTTGCGGTAGATATGAGAAAACTGGGTCTGGTGAAAAATCGTAGTAATTGGTCAGTATCCGTCCGCTGTAAGAAGGTGTTCTTCTGCAATATGATAATATCAGTGCTTGTCGTATAGATTTATGGAGTTGAAGTTGTACATGACAACACCAATAAAATGGTGTCCGGTTACCCACATCTTCAGACCACTGGTACACGGTTATTTATTATGATCTGATTGGTGGGCCCACAGCAAGTACAAATTTCGCACGATCACACTATGTAAAGGGCTTTTTAAAGCTAAAGAAATAAAAAAAACTAGACACACATTTAAAATTCCATGGTAAAAAATCTTACTGTATAAAGAGCCTCTTAAAATAAAACCAGAGAGTTTAAAATTATGTAAGATAAGAAGCTAACAATAAAATAATAATAAACAGATACAATTTAAAACTTTGCTGATAGAAAAGTTTAAAGAACAACTAAAAAACCAGAGTTTAAAACGACATTGGAAAAGTGCTTCCTATGATAAAACTAGACACAGTTTAAAAGAGTACAGAAAGTCGAACTTCCTGAAAACTGCACATTAAGTATTAAGTTTTTCAATTCATCTTAACAAACTCTAGCTTTTAAGCTGTTTAATAATGTTTGCCGAACTAAGAAATTCTAAAACTCAGACCAACATAATAAACCATGTAATTATCACAGAAAATATTGTTAGGTCTCTTTTCGTTAGTTAATTTTCCGTAAATTCGTTCCGACGAAACTTTAGCGAC
>NW_013672145.1:14108-21466 GCF_000517525.1 Limulus polyphemus
TCGTAACAATATATTGACTTACAAAATAAAAAAAGCATATCATGTTAATTTGTAGGTATGTTGGTTTACTAAATAAAAACATATCACGTTAACTTGGTATGTATGTTGGTTTAATAAATAAAAAAATGTCATGTTAACTTATTAGATATGGTGATTTAATTAATAAATAAATGTCATGTTAACTTGATAGGTATGTTGGTTTACTTAAATAAATAAAATGTCATGTTAACTTGATAGGTATGGTGGTTTACTAAATAAATAAAATGTCATGCTAACTTTGTAGGTTTGGTGGTTTAATTAATAAATAAATATCATGTTAACTTGATAGGTATGGAGATTTTCTAAACAAAACGTGAAACTGACTTGGTAGGTTATTTCACAAATGTGTTACATACCGTTACTTCTGAGAGAAAATAAACTTACAAATTTAGTTTTATCTCCAAAGATGTCAGCTTGGTGTTTACTTATTTATAGAAGGAACAGAAAATGAGTATATATTGTTAGAATTGCTGTCAAAAAAATTGTAATATATTACTAATATCACTTCAGCTGTCTCTCTAGGTTTGACGTGATGTACTACAAAGACTAGGTACCCGATGTGCCAATGAAAACTAGTCTTAGCGTTAGTTATAAATGTCTCGGTGGCTCAGCGTTAAGTCTCAAGACTTATGTATATAACTCTTTAAAAAAACAGGCTTCGAAGAAATAGCCCATTGTGTAGTTTTGCGCTTAAAAACAAAAAATAAAACAAAACAAACCCTCATTAATTGAGTATGTCATTCTGTTTAGATTTCAGCACTTCTGAACTTAGATGTAGCATCCTACGTTGTCATGTATTCTGTAGTTGACAAAATAAGTTTCCAGAGGGCCAGGAACTTTATTAGCCAAATGACGAGATGTGTGGACACAACAAAAAAGACTGTAATACTAGTGGGGAATAAAACGGACCTAGTTAGGCTTAGGAAGATATCTCTTGAAGGTTGGTTATTATTATTGTTATTACATATATTGTCTGTTATCTAATAAGATAAGAATATAAAACAATCAGTAGAATAGTTTATGACAATAACCCCTGAAAAACGTTTCACACGAGTCAGTAAAATAGTTTACAGTTATTATAATAATGTTGTTTTTCGTTGGGCGGGTTCTTTTGGTTTATTTGATGAAAATAACCCCAAGTCCAGTCCACGTAACCATAACAACATAGTTTATTTCTCTCTCTTAAAGTCTGCTATAGGCTGCTTTCACTTGTATTGTAAACTTACGTGTATAAACAATATTTCAACAGAAATTCCGAGACTCGTGGAAAACGCCTAACTCACATATAAACTTACTTACAGAATTTCCCCGCTGGTCGATCAGTAGCTGAATAAACCTCATTTTTAACATTAAATAATTTTCTTGACACTGAACTAATAAACTCACTGAATACTCATTAACTTCATTAAGTGATTATTTGTATTTATAAATAATGTTTGCTCGTCTGTAGACATTGAACGTAGCTTCTCGATTATTACATCATCATCGTTCGCAGCTCCCTCTAATAAAGAAATAAATTATAACAATGAAAATATAGCTTCAGGCAATATTTTTAAGATGGCATTTAGCAAGAGATGTGACTTCAGAGAAATTAACTATAAGTTAAACACTGAGGGCATAACAGAAAAATACTTTTTGTTTTCAGAATATAAACAGAACATATCTTATGTTGCTTTCCAGAGGGTCGTTCGCTGGCAAAATCCCATGGCTGCAAGTTTATTGAAATTTCAACAGGACTTAATCATCACCTGGACGAGCTGCTGGTGGGTATCATCAATCAGTTTCGACTGAAACGCCATTGTTTCGAAGTGACTACTAACGATAATGTTGTTCCTGAAAATTCTAGAAGACGATTTATAGGATGCATTGGATCTAGCAGAAAATATATATTGAAGCGGATACTACGAAGATCTTGGAAACGCTGTTCTTCTTGTGATAACTTGAATGGAATTTAATTGTATTGTGTGGAACGTATGCGATGTTGTTTACAACACTAGATTTTAGAAATCGAATATCATTTTTACCCCTAAAACACGTTTTATACTAAATTCTTTGTCACAAACTATCAAGTTATTTCCACTCCAACCTTTTGCTATAATTTTCATTATTTATCTTATGCTGAAATTATAAGAAATCATACTTATATTTTGCATATACTCAGCTGCATGTGAGATTTTGCTTTCTGTTTCGGATGTTTTGTTTTTCTGTTCCCTCATACGTCATGCCAAAGTATTTAGGATAAAATTAAAACCACAAGTAACACTGTTCAGGAATATTGAATATGGTGGTACTCGTTTATTTATCAGTGTCTCCGGTTAGACCTCATTTGGATGCTCGTGTTCAATCTTGAACTCTTTGCTTTAAAAAAAGACATTGAAGTATTGGGAAAGGTTCAAATGAGGACTATAGGATGGAAGAGGACTGTCATATGAGGACAGGTTCAGATCCTTACAAATAATTTATCTTGAGAAAAGAAGGGTTAGAGAGAATCTGGTGAAAGTGGTGGGAACTATTCAGGGAATAGATAACATTGACGCCTCATCTATTTTCCATGTTTTATGGAAAAAGTGATAGGACTAGTTTAAGATTTAGCAGGCTAGAAATCATCTGCAAATTAGGTAGTTTTAATTTTCGGACAAATGGTCAGCTTTTGTATTTAATTTTTTTAGGAAATAAAATATTTGAATTATTTTTTGGTAAGAATAATGTAAAGTTCAGTCTACTTAACAACAATATTTTTTTAAAACGTTGCTACAGGCTCTGTTCACTGCTAGGTGTAACTTCACCAACAACGTTTTAATCGAAACTCCAAAATTAATGTATGTTAACTCACAAATAAACTTACTTGTAGAATTTCCTCCCTAGTAGATCGATCACATACACCCTGATTGGCTAATTTACTAACTCATTCTCTGATGAACTTCAAAATACTGTTTTAGTAATATCGTATTTTTATTAGGATAAGTAATTAGCCGACAGAATAATGAAATATATTAACAATGGCGCTAACAGACGCCGATTACCTTCCAAAAATTACGATTTTCCTTAAATAATTTTATTTTCACTACATCTAAAGCTAATAAGTTTGTTTCTGTATTAAATTAGAGTAGCATATTGGAAGCTGTACGTTTGATTTGATTTTTCGTAAACCCTTTATGTAAAGATCAATAGTGTACTTAAGTTGTTTGAAGGCTGAACAAGCGAGACAACACTGTAATATGTTTTTCACAAATCAAATAAACGTCGTCGGCTAACTGAAAATTTCCTTAGAATATTTATGAATTTTTGTTGATATACTGTATACACTTATTATTCTTAGAACGTTCACTTGAGGTTTGTTAATTTTTTAAACTTTTAAAAGATACGGTTTAAACGACAAAAAGGGGCGAAACATTGGAAACTATTAGGCCTAAAAGTTGTGATAAAAATCACGTAAACAGATGCTTCCGTTTAAACGACAAAAGGGGGCGAAACATTGGAAACTATTAGGCCTAAAAGTTGTGATAAAAATCACGTAAACAGATGCTTCCCTCTCACTTCCCACCAAACATGCTCAGCCGTGGGGGCGTCATAATGTTACGATCAATTCCACTATTTATTGGTAAAAGAGTAGCTCAAGAGTTGAAGGTGGGTGGTGATGATAGCTGCCTTCTCTCTAGTCTTTCACTGCTAAATTAAGAACGGCTGGAGAAGATAGACCTCGTATAACTTTGCGCGAAATTCAAAAACAAACAAATCCTCTCACTACTCTTGGTTATCTATTTCGAATCAAAGGTACAAAAAATAACATTTCGGATCCATCTTCCGTCTCCCACAGGTCACTACCAAGAGGTCTTTCGATCGGTTTTAAACCCAACGTAACAGCTGAACAGATAGCTATAAATAAATCTGAATTTTCACGTTTTTAAATCGCGATTTAAACTTCTAACTATAGATGCTGTAGAGAAAAACGGAATTAATCGGGTTTACAGTCTGCTGTCTTTCATTCATCGACATTCTGGTTTTTAACTCCCACCAATCTCCTATAATTAGCTTCCAATGTAAACTGGCCTGCAACACGTGGCTATGTGCATAGTTGACCTAAATGTTATTGAAGGATTGGTAAATCTTTCCTAGGTGTGTATGTTGTATATTGAAAAATATTATTCTTCGTCTTGGAATACTTTCTGACAGTTGTGATCTATAGAACTGTTAATGACTTTATTATAATAGTGTAAGTTACTCATCTGATCTGGAGAGCTGGTAATGACTTTATTATAATAGTGTAAGCTATTCATCTGGTCTGTAGAACTGTTAATGACTTTATTATAATAGTGTAAGTTACTCATCTGATCTGGAGAGGCTGGTAATGACTTTATTATAATAGTGTAAGTTACTGATCTGATCTGGAGAGCTGGTAATGACTTTATTATAATAGTGTAAGCTATTCATCTGGTCTGGAGAGCTGGTAATGACTTTATTATAACAGTGTAAGTTACTCATCTGGTCTGGAGAGCTGTTAATGACTTTATTATAATAGTGTAAGCTATTCATCTGGTCTGTAGAACTGTTAATGACTTTATTATAATAGTGTAAGTTACTCATCTGATCTGGAGAGCTGGTAATGACTTTATTATAATAGTGTAAGTTACTCATCTGGTCTGGAGAGCTGGTAATGACTTTATTATAACAGTGTAAGTTACTCATCTGGTCTGGAGAGCTGGTAATGACTTTATTATAATAGTGTAAGTTACTCATCTGATCTGGAGAGCTGGTAATGACTTTATTATAACAGTGTAAGTTATTCATCTGGTCTGGAGAGCTGGTAATGACTTTATTATAACAGTGTAAGTTACTCATCTGGTCTGGAGAGCTGGTAATGACTTTATTATAATAGTGTAAGTTACTCATCTGATCTGGAGAGCTGATAATGACGTTGTTATCCTGATATTGTTGTCTGGTCTTATGAACTGATGATGATGTCGGTTTCATGATGTACGTTAGTTCTCTGACAAAGAGGTTTCTTGGTAGGACAGTGGTAAATTTACAGAATTGCAACGTTAAAATCTGGGATTTGATTTTCCGTGGTGGACACAGCAGATAACCTAACGAGGGTTTGCTCTAAGACAAACAATCTGATCTTGGGAACTGATAATGGTTGTGTTTTTATGATCTAAGTTAGTCCTCTAGAGAACTGTAATACATTTCATTAATTATATTGTATTGTTAGACAATAATATTGTTGTAACCTGTCTTTTTTCCTACTCTTGATGTTTCTCAAAATTTGTATTGTTGTTTAGCAGGATGGAAGTTTATCGTCATGCGATTAACGTGGCCTTAATGGTTAGCACCTTCTTGAAAGATTTCGAAACAATCTGAACCATATATAAACATAGTTAGTTAGCGAGTCTTTGTTCGTTATTAAGTACACGATGTCTGTTAGTTGATCCTGTAGATTTCAAGTTTTGTTTGAACAACGATATGAAATTAGCACCTGTAATTCTAATTAGACATAATGTAGTTATGAAATAAAACGTTTTTATTATCGTTAAGTGGACTTTTCATTATTCTTTATATCCAACAGCACCCGCTAAACAATAGAAACCAAAACAAGAGTAATAAATACATCAGCATTAACTCGAGGTTCAATTGGCCACAAACTCTGACTGAATTGTTTATTGTGTAATTGGTTTAAAATGTTCAGCGATTAACAATGGTACAAGTCTGATTTTAACAAGAATAATTTGTAGCTTTATAGCAATAATCTGTAATATTTTTATTATGACAACTGACAAAGAAAGAGGAGTTTGGGGGGGAGGGACATTTGCAGTTAGCATAATTTTTGTCATAAACTTTAAGACGATATAATACAACTTTCGGCGTTTAGTAAACCGTAATTTTTAAAATGTCATAGTGTATACCGTTTTACAGTCTTTTATCTCTCATCGTCCAGCCTAACTGACGATTTCTGGTATTGAACGAAAGACCTCTTGAGCAGTGACTTATGGGGGACGAAAGATAAATCTGAAATACCATTTTAACACGAATTTAATTTGAATCCGTAATAAAAAATTGAAAAGAAACGCGAAAATAAAATCTGCAATTGATGTATTACAAGTTTTGTTGTTACATGACAATTTTTACCCCCTTGCTAAGTTGGTAAAACATGAATATATCTAATTATACTTATCATGAGACACTTATTTTATTGAACTCTGGTGGTTAGGGCGCTAGACTCACAGATCGAGGGTTCGAATATCCGTCACACCGAACATACTCGCTCTTTCAGCTGTGGGACGTTATAATGTGACAGTCAATCTCACTATTCGTTGGTGAAAGAGTAAGCAGTGGGTGGTTTCGACTAACTGACTTCCCTCTAGTCTATCACTGCGAGAAATTCAAACCAAACTACATTATGAACTCTGTATTGAGCTAAACGCGTCGTCTGAAGTGGATTCAGTAGACACGGTGTCACTGAAATAATATTATGTTCTCTTTTTTTTTTGAAAACTCCCTGAATAGAAAGCGTGGTTTTAAAACAAAAATATAATAGACCCAAAGTTATTATAATAGTATTGTAACGGTTTAAAACAAACAGCCGCTACAAGCAGGGTTGAAACACAGAACTCTAAAATGAAACTATCAAGTTTATAATTTACGAAAACACAGTAAATAAATATGGCCAGGACTTGATACTAACGTTATTAGACAATATAACATACGTATATAGGTTAATAATGAGTTCAATAAATAAGAAAAAACAGGAAAAAGATCCAGACAAATAAAAACTTAAATCCAAAATAACGATGTTCCGTATTTAAACAATACCAAATAATAAAAAACAATAATACCTGTCAGTTATATCTCGTAAATTAACTTGTTGAATCTCATGACATAGCTTTTATTCAGTCGTTAGATTACGTCTCATGTGACCATAAATTTACATAATCTTTTGTTATATTAATAATATCTGTACGTCACCGATAGGGGAGCTGATATCAGTCTAATACTACACACCAAACTCACTTAAAGTCAACGTGACCATCTAGAAAGTGAGTAAACATTTTAATGTAACTATCACGAATCATATTATTGTTATATTAATAATTTCTGTACGTCACCGATAGGGGAGCTGATATCAGTCTAATACTACACACAAACTCACTTAAAGTCAACGTGATCATTTAGAAAGTGAGTAAACATTTTAATGTAACTAAAAATTCTTAGATAAACTGAATGATAAAAAGAATAGTAAATGAACAATAATATAAAAACATAACACAATTTAAGTACAATTCGCTACCTCATACTATAAAGTGGTGTACTTACGCCATCTAGTG
>NW_013672145.1:22441-26790 GCF_000517525.1 Limulus polyphemus
GAAGAGACGAAGCAATGTTCACATGTTGGAAACGATGATCATCAGAGAGTTAGTGAGGACCCAAAACACCTTCTTTATGGATTTTCCCCATATTCCTTAGATGTTTACGTATTGTGTCATGAGAGACATGCAATTTCAGCCCCATTTCACGAGTGTGTTGCCATGGGTTAGACTCAACAAATCTTCAGAGCACCAATATCAATTCCAACATGTCGGCCTCTGCCATCAGTGTTAAAGGCTAAAGTCACCTGAATGAAATGTGCTGAACCATCGTTGACACTTACGAACGTTCAAAACATTTCCATAAACTTCTTTGACATTCTTTGTAGCTACAAAAGCGTTGTTTTCCTTCGTGTATTCAAACATCATTACATGCTGAATTGGTGTCTCGTCGTGTGCCATCATTATAAAAGATTAGGATATACTAAACTTTACACATTATATAGGCTACACCAACGTAACGTTTAGGCCGTTCATTTAAGTATTATACGTGATGTATGTTTTTTGGGGGGTGGTTAATAAAAGTGTTCCGAAACGCGACATTAATTTCTTGACGACCTAATACTTTTAGGGGTATGTCGCCTGTAGGACATTTTAGCCTAAATCGACGTCTACTTACCACACAGTAATATCGCTAAACTATGATCTTCAATATATCAATATTAATCGGCTAGTTAAGTTTATAATACCACGTCATTATTGTGGGCAGAGAAAGCAGCAGAAGACACTATGCGATACGACAACAGATAAAATAGTTCGTCATCTGTGATATGCGAGTAATAAATAAATAAAAAGGAATGAACAAAATATTTAATAATGTAGCAATAACCTAATAAATCGAGCGCTTTCAGAAAGTAAACTTCTCTTCTCCAAGGCGAAGAACGAAGAAGATTTTTAAGAAAATGTTCCGGTTGTCATTTTCCCATAATTCTGTGACTTATCTATTTGCCCCCCCCCCCCCAGTGGCACAGTGGTATGTCTGTGAACTTATAACGCTGGAGTCCGGGTTTAGATACCCGTGCTGAGCAGAGTACAGATAGTCCATTGTGTAGCTTTGTGCTTAATTACAAACAAATAGACTTATCTATTTACCCCCCCCCCCCCCACTGGCACAGTGGTATGTCCGTGGACTTATAACGCTGGAATCCGGGTTTCGATACCCGTGCTGGGCAGAGTACAGATAGTCCATTGTGTAGCTTTGTGCTTAATTACAAACAAACAGACTTATCTATTTCCCATATATGTTATGTTTTTAATGGACTCAAGAATTATGTCTTAAATATTTTTGAGTCATATTCCACCACCCCCTTTTTTTTTGAGAAAGTGAATAAATTCTGGGTACGTTATGTCCTTTAGTTACATTCGAAATTTTATATAATTTTCACATGTTGATAAGAGGAACTGATATTTTTAGAGTGCACTTGGAGACAAATATTCTTATAACTAAAATATGTTTGCAAGTCCTAAGTATGAATTGTTGTAAACATTTAGTATGAGCCTTTAGATGATTAGTTGTAACTTAGTATCTGTTTCAACTGACTCGTATTGCCATTAAAATCCATTTAATGATATTTGTATTTATGGATTATATTTATTTTCAAAAAGGTTCACATACACAGTTCAATTTATAAGACCATATTCCAGGAGCTTGTTATAACAGGTTGCGAAACTTAGATTGTACATATTATTTACCGAAACTTGGTTATTTCAGCTAAATAATTTAAATATGAACATAATATTTTGAGAGTAAAATCCAAAAAAAGGTTTATTTTCACTGATTGTAACTGGGTAGAAGTTTTCAGTACTTGTTTTTTATTTCAGATCATTATTTACTGAGTGTTTTTTTTTTTTTTTGCAATCTACGGCAATCATTAAATTTGTAACATACTTATTGAATGAAATATACGTTAAATATTCTGTTACTTTCGACAAGTTCGTTTATAATGAGTTTCATAATTATAGAACAAAATGCATATTAATTTTTAGTTTGTTTCGATAATTAAATAATATATGTAATAGGTGCCGCTTTTACGTTATTTAAATACACTATTGTGTAGATGGCGTGATAGATCTTCAGGGGAGTGCTGTTCGATGTGGCTTTATCATTCGCAAGATTTCCAATAAATTACTTGTAATAGAATACATTTACTTATATTTCTAATGTTTTAAAGTTTATTTAAGATTATCATTTCTTTATTGAGTATATAAAATGATACAAAAGCGAAAGCCAAATGAACGAAACGGTAGTGTAAAAAACGTCTTACCTTCCTTATGGATTCGTGCAACAACACCAGGATCTAAATGGCCTGATAAGGTATTATTAATATTATAGTTCTAATATAAGCTGATGTACGTTGAAATATCCCAGTATCTTTTTTTTTAAGAAAATAAAGCCTAAAATGTTTGATTTATTGGACTAAATCGTATAGGCTGATTAACACTATTCTGTGTAGACTACTTGTTTGAACTAACTCGTGCAAGTTAAAGCACTTTGTACAGAGTTAGTTACTATTGGCACTGAGCTGTATTATGTTTTGCGCGAATTCTTAGTAGACTTTGTCATAAGCTAAATACGTTAAACGATTAATTTTAAGTGTCACATTTTTCAACAAAGTATTGTCATGTGTTTACTATCCTCCTATTTTTTATTCCCTTAAAAACAGATTTTTTTCACTGTCTTGTCCAGTCAGTTTTAGCTGTAGATCTGTTCGTAGCACTGATAAGTTTATCACTATCAGTCTTACATATGCCCTATTTAAATTTGTGCAACAGGCCATTGCAGAGACAATTTTCTTTAATATTTCAAGCAATATTTGAAGAAACCATTCCACAAGAAAAAGGAGTTAGGAATAACATACAAGGCAGTAGAGAAGCAATTGAAAACATTGCAATTACTAATAAAATAATGTCTCTACTGTTTACTAATAAAATAATGTCTCTAACATTAACATTTATAACTTGTTACTATTTAAAGTACTAAATTTACTATTTTAAATTTGAAGTATTCAAACAATTATGTTTTTTTGTTTACATCAAAATAAATAAATGTCTTTATCTATTTCAGGATGAATTCCTTGATATTATTTATTGGGCCAGACAGGTGATTGGCATAATTATTGGAGTTTCATGGGGATTATTACAAGTAAAAGGATTTATAGGAATTTCGCTGTAAGTCAGTAGTTTTACATACTTTGAAACTTGAAGAAAGGCACGTTATCTTGCGAGTTATGATAATTTTTTGTACCTTAACATAGATTCTGTAATTGTAAAAGCTCTAACTCGGTTAGTTTAACTTTCATTGCTATGCTAGAGTTATCCATAATGTGCACTTCTTGTATCGTGATCAGATTAAAATGTTTATCCAAGTATTATTATAGTTGCTTGTCCAATTCAACAGTGATTGTGTTAACAAAACTCCACTTTTAGCTTTAAACATCAGGTTTTTTTGTTAAGTTGATTGTATTAATTAGGCTTTACAGTAATTTTATGAAGGTCACATTAAGTTTTATGTCCACTGTTGCTAAAATACTTTGTTTTTAAACGTGACTGTACATCACGATAAGGCTGATAAGAATTTCTTTACTTGTAAGAATGATAGCATCTCAACTGCGTGCTAATATTGAGAGATCTTTCACTTTATACCAGAGCTTCTTCATTGAACTGGAAATACAATACTTGTCGATCATTTAATGTGTCGATCATTTAAAAATTCTTCAGTTATTATTATTGGATATTTATTATGCTGGCACAGCATGATCTTCTGATCAGTAGTCGAAAATAGAATTTTCACTGAGACTGTGTGTGTTGCATTCCCTGAACTGGGTCTTGTCTCGTTAACTGTGGAGTCGAGGTGTTATTTTGTTCTTTCCACTGGAAAATCTGTCCAGAATTTTCACCGAGACTGTGTGTGTTGCATTCCCTGAACTGGGTCTTGTCTACTTAACTGTGGAGTCGGAGGTGTTATTTTGTTCTTTCCACTGGAAAATCTGTCCAGAATTTTCACCGAGACTGTGTGTGTTGCATTCCCTGAACTGGGTCTTGTCTCGTTAACTGTGGAGTTGAGGTGTTATTTCGTTCTTTCCACTGGAAAATCTGTCCAGAATTTTCACCGAGATTGTGTGTTGCATTCTCTGAACTGGGTCTTGTCTACTTAACTGTGGAGTCGAGGTGTTATTTTGTTCTTTCCACTGGAAAATCTGTCCAGAATTTTCACCGATGACTGTGTGTGTTGCATTCCCTGAACTGGGTCTTGTCTACTTAACTGTGGAGTCAAGGTGTTATTTTGTTCTTTCCACTGGAAAATCTGTCGTATAGGACCATTCAAGAAAAATGTTTTTATGGTATAATAT
>NW_013672145.1:27621-34446 GCF_000517525.1 Limulus polyphemus
TTGATTTACACCTACACTTAGATATAAAATGTGTCTTGGCTTTAATTAAAGAACAGTTCTCGTGTTAATGTATTTTTATATGATTTAACTGAATTTGTTGATTTACACCTACACTTAGATATATAAGATGTGTCTTGGCTTTAATTAAAGAACAGTTCTCGTGTTAATGTATTTTTATATGATTTAACTGAATTTGTTGATTGATTTATACCTACGAGCTTGGAGTTAAGAAAAGTATTTGGGTATTAAAGAACAGTTTTCACATAATTGAGGATGGCCCAAGATTATTTTTCCTCTTTAATAAATAAATAAAACCATGCAGTTCAAACATCTTCTAGCCTAACTGTTTTTAATGTAATGTTTTTTTTCACTCCAGTGAGTATTGTTGTTCTGTAAAATGGCAACCATGCAAGAAAAGGCTCAATATGTTGTTTGGCTTGCACAGACCAAGTCAGTGACTGTGGTGCATCATGATTACAGATATCAGTATGGGGGTATGTTAAGGATATCATGTATCTCACACCTATAGACCAGGATAACAGAAGCCATCACCACTGTAAACTGTTTTAGTGAACAGGAACTGAAATCAAATATCAGTTAGATGTGCTCAGAGCCACTAATGGTGCACATGTAGAAGTTTTGTGATATGTCAATAAAAAATGTTTTGAGTTTGGCTACAATTTTAAAACAAGAAAGATAATTTTGGAACACCCTGTATTTTACTAATAGCTCAGCTAGCATGAAACCCTATATTAAGTGATTAACAGTTTAAGAAGATCTGGTTTTGTGTGTGATGAAGACTTTACAGAAATGTGATAAGTTCTAACTAAAAGATCCATGGATGTACTTAACTGAGTTATAGTATTATTTTGTTGTTTTCAGGTTCTGTTTGATAAATGCCCTCATTGTCTACATTTACACTAGTATATTTCATAAAGTGGACGAGGAAGAGTTCGGAGGACTTTGGGAGTTGGTGAAAGAAGGGTTCATGACTTCTTTTGCTGGTTTTCTAGTAAGTGACATAACATCGGCTGATATCAATTAAATGTGTACAGCAGTAGAGGGTTGTTCAATATTTGAATACACTTAGGGGGCAAATGTTTTTCTCATATTCAAGTATTATTAATATCACTTTAATGATTTAAATTATTAGATCATTTCAGTTTTTTGTGTTAAAAAATAAAAACAACAATACCATGGTTCAACATCTTGTAAAATTAATATATATAATTAAATGTGTTTGAGTATTAATTATAAACCATCTGTTTGGGTGGTCCAATTTTCCGTGCACGTTTAACGAAGTTTTAATTTTATTCATGTGAAATAAATATACTTTCTTTGATAATCTAAGTTCTTATTTACTTTTAACGAATAACATATAATTTTGCACATTTTAACATAAGTGTTATGTTCTTTATTTGCAGGTAACCTGGATTATGGTATATTCAACAATCACTTACGAATAGTTTGTTCTCCCCCGTCGTATAACATTCCTTACCAAGGAACCCATTAACTAACGAGAACTTTATACACTCACGGACACAACATGTACCTGCCAGGATAGTGATCACTGTGTATTATTCCAACCGTATGGTACCTAAGTTAGTTATCAATCACCAGAAGAGAACCCCCCTGGCAACAAGTGTATAGAGCAGAAGCTGTAACTCACTGTTTATCACATCTATGCAGAATAACAATATGATTAATTTCCAATAAGAAATTTAATGCTACGGTGAAGTGTAGAACAAATAGGGTTAATATTCATGTTAGACAGATGGTAGTAAAATATCGTATCTGACTAAGCTGACAAGTTCTGGTATTGAACAACGTGACTTGAGCTAGACAGACCGTACATAAAAACAGTATCTATAGTGGAAGAAATGTCTCAACATGAATTTTATTGTACAAGTCTTCTTTTATTGACTGATGGTATTAAAGTATCGTATCTGACTAAGCTGACAAGTTCTGGTATTGAACAACGTGACTTGAGCTAGACAGACCGTACATAAAAACAGTATCTATAGTGGAAGAAATGTCTCAACATAAATTTTATTGACTGATGTTACCGAGACATGAGAGTAATATGAAATTTCATCATGCCAGTAAAATATTAAATCCATAAATTGTAACAGTATTGTTAATAATGTTTTTAGGATGATTTAGTGTAAAGCTGCCTTGATTTCACATTAGCTTTTCCTTAATGTTTCCAAACTACCAGCCTCCCATAACTGTAAAAAAGAACAAGTATATACTATTCATGACTTGCAGCATTTAACAGTAATAAAGAATGTATAGTTTTTTCTTTATAATTGTACATTTGTAGACAATTATGCATATCATTTAATAAGTTTTGTAATAAATTGATTTTTACAGTGAAGAGATGTGCATTTGTTGTAAACAAGGAGGGGGGAGGGGCAGCACAAGATCATTATCTTCAGACAATAAAATGTTGTGAAAGTATTTTTAGAATGCTCCCTAAAGAGATCTTATTATCACATTGTCGTTCAGACTAGATGTGGTGACACGAACACCAAGTTATCAACTATTAATACTGTTTCTTTACTAGAAGAAGTATAATATAAAATCGTAGACTGAGCAGAACTTTTATTACTTGAAGAAATACAAAACATCACAGAAAAACTAGTTATCATATGCTAAAAGTAACTTAAACCTGTTCAAGTTGATACGTCATTACACTTGTTTACCTGTCCTTTGGTGTGAAAGGTCTCGCTAAGAAATTATCACCTCAAACTTCGTATGATGTTAAATAAAAATCTTTAGGTTGGACAGAGTCAAGAACACAAACATAAAAAAATCCCTCTATTACAAACAATAAGGAAAACTAAATATTATACAAGAAATACGTTTCATAGAAGCTTGTATAGTAACACAGGTTCTAATACACCTCTCAATCCATAATCATAAGACTGCTTATTTGATACTTTTACAGTAAAAATATCAATATTTACAAGAGTTAGGGTAGGATTATTAAAAGCTTTAATTGGACATTAATATTACTTATGAAACAAGACCATATTTGTTGTTCAGTAAGAGACGTTATTACGAACACGCAGCCTCGTTGCAAAGACAGGCGATTCGGGATTAGTTAGTGTCTTGTCACTCGGCTTAATAAGAACAGGCTTGAAGTGCTTCACAGGCTGAGCTTTGTGGACTGCCTCAATGCGCATCTGGGCTACGCGTGCTCGTTCTTCTTCCTCCTCTTGTTCTTTCCTTCTCTGCAGTTCTGCAGCGAGTTCTTCCTCCCTCTGTTGTTTCCACATCTCAAACTTCTCTCTCTCAGTAGCTCTTTGTTCCGTATGTAAGTTTAAATCTTCAAACTCTAGAAGTGATAAATTAAGTGATGAGACTTCAGTTAACAAAGTTTCTACTCCAACTCCATTGTCAGGATCAGTTATTTCAACAGAACTTAACGATATTAATTAATAGCAGTATAACGTTGTATACTCGGACATAGAGATCCCACTATGTAGTGTACGTGTTAAACCTTTTCACAAGCTAGTGTTTCAGTGGAATTAAAGACCTGTATTAAATTAAACATTTCTTAATTTCCAAGCTGGATGAAGTCATGTTTATGGACCCCCTCTTACACTTTCTGGCAACTGTTGCTTTATTTGTGTCAAAATTAAAGTGTTTCTTAATTACCATGTCAACACTAGTATCATATTTATTTGACATATACAAAGCAGTTACATCCAGTGAACCAATTTTTAATTACAAAGTTCTTTTTTAACACATAATAACTTTACTTAATAACTATGGATTTTTTAAAAACGTTAAGAACAAAACAGATTCCAATGTAAACATTTAAGAACAAACTAGTAATTCACACAAACACAATCAAGGTTCATTTAAAAATTCACCTGTTAATGACTTCTGTGCTTTAGCTGGAATAAAAGGTTCCTTATAGAGAACAGCTGCAGGCCTAGCTTTAAAAACTGCAGCTTCTCTTTGACGTTCTTCTTCTTCTTCTTTCTAGAATTCGACAAGATAATATTCAGATACTAAAACAGCTTACAAAAAAAAAAACAGTCCCCCTTTTTAATTATTCTATAAAAGAATTCCCACAAAATTTACTTAATAGTTAACCTCTTTTATACTAACATACAAAAGCCTTCCTGAAGCAAGTTAAACAAACTCGGAGAGTATGTACAAGTTATTTACTCAAGTACATGGTGAATCCACGTTTTATATATTACACAAGTTTCTAGATTGATTTTCACCTCTCTTTGCAATCTTGCAGCCTGGTCACTACCACGATAATCTGTTGACAGCTGAAATGGCTCGGGTTTAGTGAGAGATTTCTTTGGAAAAGATGGTAATCCTGATTGGGAAGGAGATGGCAACGGCTGTGCTCTGAAATTCCGCATCTGTACAACAGTTAAAAAAAAGAAGTTAATACATTCTTTTCCGTTTCTAAACAAGTTACGAGCTAATCCAAAAATGTATTAAATAAGTCCTGGATTTCATTTAAAGAGTAATCGACAATGATTAGCACACACCATAAATCTGGGTACATTACAAGAATAACACCAGAGGACTCTATTAGAATATAAAAATGAAACTTGTGATGTTTCAAATAACCTTTCTTTCCTTTTCCAACTCCTCTTTGATTCGTTCTTCTTTGAGGGCCCATCTTTCCTTGTCTTTATTGTGGAAGCTGAAAGGTTCACTCTGAGTGACCTTTTTCTGCAGCTTTGGCCGGAAAGGGATACCAGAATGTGGTACTGGATTAGCCTTGATTACAGCCATGGACAGGTTTTCTTCCTGTAACAAGAAATAACTTTACTGGATTAGCCTTGATTACAGCCGTGGACAGGTTTTCTTCCTGTAACAAGAAATAACTTTACTGGATTAGCCTTGATTACAGCCGTGGACAGGTTTTCTTCCTGTAACAAGAAATAACTTTACTGGATTAGCCTTGATTACAGCCGTGGACAGGTTTTCTTCCTGTAACAAGAAATAACTTCAATACGAAACATTTTGTATTTTATGGTAAAGCTATTTAAATAGCCTTGATTACAGCCATGGACAAGTTTTGTTCCTGTAACAAGAAGTAACTTCAATACGAAACATTTTGTATTTTATGGTAAAGCTATTTAAATAGCCTTGATTACAGCCATGGACAAGTTTTTCTTCCTGTAACAAAAAATAACTTCAATACAAAGCTATCTAACTTTGAACAATTGATCAGAGAAAAGACAGCTTGTCGGCAGCAACCTATCACCCACATTAGGGGGGATTGACTGTCACTCTCATAACACACTCACAGGTCAAAGATTGATAATATGTTGTAGTATTGCACAGGACAAATCCATGTTCTAAACAGCTTGATTAACTGTATAGGGAGTGTAGAAAACTTAAGTGTTTTATTCACATGTTAAACACACAAACAAGTTTGAACGTACGTTTCATATTAGACTCCAAAAAAATTGTTTTTTTTTTCTTTCAGTGGTATCTTTGCATGTCCCGAGTTAATTCTTCAGACCTGGAAAATAATATGTTTTGGCTCGATTTTCCAGAAAGTTTTATTTTTCTTTTAAATACATAAATAGTTATACAAATAACATGTGTACTGAAATATTGTATGTACTCGCAATTGACTATTTGTGGACTCCAAGTTGGTTTTTAGAAATGACTAACCAACCTCTTCAGTCAAGTCTTCATCCTTCTTCCACAGAAGAACTCTTCCTTTCAAAGCAAATGCTGGAGACTTGGGATGGGTTAGAGGAAGGTGTTCTTTTTCTTTCAGTCCCTGCAGTGTAAAATATATTTTATTTTTATGACTAATACACCAGCTTTTAAGAACTACCCATGTGTGTAATAATACCTAGTGTTTTTCACACATTATAGCCCAATGCACACACTTGTTATAAAAAACCATGCAAGCCTAACATGAAAAAACAAATTAACAATACGTGGAAAGAATTCACTTGAAAACTTATTAATAGTTTTCCCAGACAAAGTGATAAACATAAACTGGTGAAACAAATTATCTCTTGAGAGTTTATATATATATATATTAAAACAACAACAACAACAACAGTGTAAAGAAGAGAGAGAGAAAAAAAAGTCAGTTCTAACCTTTTATCTGTCTCTCCCGGGTTTCTAGTGTGTAATTTGTTTTGGTTGATTATTGAAATTACCAACAAATTAAGTTAAACCATCTTACAAACCTGTCATCTTAGAATTAGAAAGTATAGAAACCTACTCTAGGTCCTTCCAGTATTTTCTTTGGTAGGGGTTGGGCATGAAACTCGTATTTTGGCTCCTCGGTGCTCGCTTGATTTCTCTCTCTCAAGTGATAACGTACTTCTGTCTTTAACTGGAAGCCCTCGGGTCTGGTGGACTGTTTGGTCTCCACTTTACTTATACCCGTCATCGGTTGTGTAAAGATCTTGTGGTTGACTGGCCTAGCTTTAAACTTGTATCTAAACAAAAAAGCAATCAGAAAGTCACTTGTGAAATAAAAGCATTTATAACCAATAGAGATAGAAATGGGTGTTCGATTATTTTTTAGAAAGCTTTAGGATGATAGATTATTTAGAAAGAAAGGGATTACTATCTATCTATCTATATATAAACTGCACCATACATAGTTAAACAATCAACTACGTGTACAAAGTTAGCTAAAGAAACACCACTCTAACAATTACGTACTCAACTACGTGTACAAAGTTAGCTAAAGAAACACCACTCTAACAATTACGTACTCAACTACGTGTACAAAGTTAGCTAAAGAAACACCACTCTAACAATTACGTACTCAACTACGTGTACAAAGTTAGCTAAAGAAACACCACTCTG
>NW_013672145.1:35446-39436 GCF_000517525.1 Limulus polyphemus
ACAATTACGTACTCAACTACGTGTACAAAGTTAGCTAAAGAAACACCACTCTAACAATTACGTACGAGCTATAAATACTTTCACACGTTTACTCACTTCTTCATTTCTTCCACTTCTAACTCTTCCTTCTGAGCTTGGCTTATTGCCGTAACGGGACGATGTCGTGAAGTTGAACAAAACTTAGGAGTGTGTGGTATTGTAGGGACCAGCTGCTTGGCCTGAACATCTAGTGGAAGAATATATATATATCTGAATACATCGAAACTGAATATTTAAACAGTTCAAGACTGTTAATTTTATGTCTGCTACATGATGGTAACGATACAACCTTATTTAATAACAATTTCTGTTGTAGTTTAAGCTGTCTTTACTTATTTCTACGAATGATTTAATCAAGTGTTTAATTACAGAAATTATTTTAATTTGACCCAGAAAAGTCAGTCAATTTAACAGAAATGCTAATAACATTTGGTTTCATAAAATAACTATCTAGTTATTAAATAATAGCAATAACACTCCAAAAAACTGAAAATAATGTTCCTGTTTTAGCTTCTGTTTATATTAACCTGAAAGTTAACATTTTATGACAAAGACACAAGTCTTCAATACGTTAACTTTAGCTTCAGGTCTTACGTAGGAATATTCAATAAAATATAGAAACCCTTAAGAACACTTGGTAATAAAAATTGTTCTTAAAACTTCTATCTGTAAGTTATTTAACATTAAATGATATTTACTGGTCGTATTTGTTTTACAACTAGATAAATAACCCTAGATTTTAAATTATTAATTTTCTACTTTTACCGTCAAGTTAGTTTGCACGACAGGGACACCATTAATGTTCCAAGGAATTAAATTAATTCAAGAGATTTAACAGAGAAATATAATGAACTTTTTATCTACCAACAAAAACATATATATGGTTGAGAAATTACTTATTTGACAAAGTTATAGTGAACTGTCAGACAGCAAAAAAAAAAACACACACACACTAATTTAGAACCCAAGCCTTTTCAGGATTCGAGACATGTCTTCTATAAATCTACTTAGGCCCCCTATACTGACTTTTTCTAGTAGGTGGAATTATTATTCTGTGAAGAATGCAATTCAAAACATCAAATATGGGTGTAGTTATGATTAAAGGTTATCATGGTTTCCATGGAGAAAGTTCTCTGACAATAAGATATCGTTTCGTCCTAAGATTACACACAAAAGGATATACCCATTATTCATTTAAAATTTTTTAGACAGGCTGAAAGCAGCAACATAAAATTCAAAAATCATTATCCCCACGTACCAGATTTCGGCTTAGTTCCTGGACGAGAACAGTGAAATCTTTCAGGCGTTGCCGAGTGAAAGGCCTTTATTTGTTCAGCTAAACTGTGGTATTCTTCTTGTGGTGCTGCATCACGACCCCTCTTTCTGTTTTCCCCAAACTTGAAAGGAACCGGCTTTGTTATTCTTTCTCTAGGCTTCTCCTGAAAAACAATCAAATATAGACACATACGCTATGTTTTCTCATCTACATAGTTTTAAAACACTATTAACAAAACAGAATGACCATATTGGTCATTTAAATATTGTAACTACAGTTATCAACTGGTTTTGGATAGAAACATATATATTTTTAACTAGATAAATATACATACTTGATGTTGATTTGGCGAGTTGCGTCTGAGACTTGAAACAAAATCTTTTTCTTTTTTAACCACTGTATCAGTAGCAGAATGACTTTTAATCCGATCATCAGTAACAAACTTGAAAGGTTCAACCACAGTACAGTGTGGTTGAGATTTGGATGTATTGTGATCAACAGGTTTAGGGCCCTGAAGAGCCTTTCTCTGGAACTTTCGATATTTCTTTCGATTAGCTGCCAACCGTTTTTTTATTTCACCAATCTTTAATAACTCCATATCTTCAGTTGTTACTGTACTTTTTGATTTGTTTTGTAGATTGTCTAGAGCCCGCCTGAGAATGGTAAAACAATCACAAATGAAAAGAAATTTAAACGTTTTTTTTTTTGAAATTATAAATAGACTACAGCAAAAACAAAATAAAAAAGTTATTTTCAAACAACATGGTAATGAACTAAGACTGTCATCTGGTAGTTTTTTTTTGGTAACAAAGTAGAACTTACTTCAAACAATTGGGCGTAGATGGAGCTACCAACTTGGACACCTTGGTTACTTCTGATGATCCAGCATTAAAAGAACCTCCACGTCTTCTTGTAGTAGATGCTACCATAGAAGAGTTAGCCGACTGTGTTCTAGCTGAAAATGATCTCTTCACCCTAACAGCAACATTATCCTCAGCAGACTGATGCTTAAAATCTCTATTTTGTGTCTCTGACCTTCTCTTTTTTTTCCTGGCTGGTGTTTTACCGCCATCACTATCTGGTGCTCCGGAATTTTGCAATCGAGCCGGTGTCCATCTAAGAGGATAGCTGTGCTCTAAGCCTTTTTTCTTGTCATTCAGAGAGTGGGACCTCAGGGTTCTGCCTGCACTTAAGCCCTCATTGTTTACTCTAATAAAAGCAATAATTAATAAATAATTATTATTATCTAGATATTTTGTACCAAACTTCATGCAATTTGATTACGCATCTTAAGTGTGGGAACCAAATTCGTTTGTTTTGGAATGTCATGCAAAACTACACGAGGGCTATCTGCACTAGCCGTCCCTAATTTAGTAGTGGTAGACTAGGTAAGGTCAATATCCACAGTAAACTCTTGGGCTACTCTTTTACCAATAAATAGTGAGATTGACCATCACATTATAATGCCCCCATGGCAGAAAGGGTAAGCATGTTCAGTGTAACGGCGATTAGAACCCTCGACCTGCAGATTGCGAGTCTATTGCCCTAACTACCAGATTAAAGAAAAAAAATAAACAGGAGATTTGGCGAAACCATGCCGACCAAGAAGCCGATAAGATGTTTAACTTGCTATTTGAAAATAAATAAATAAATTGTGCTTTTAACATTACAGTGTCTTAGTTTTCCCAGGTGTTCTGTATCTTTGAAAAACTGGTAATTAACATATGTCAAGAATATATATATCATCAGAGAAACAGTTTTTATATACATATGTAACAAAGTTGTCTCAGTCATTCATATCAGCAACGTTTGTACAAACACACACACAAGTTATACCATTTCTCAATTGTTTTTGTATCATTATGTACAAAATTAAAGGTGATTTTTGGTGCTTACTGATAAAAGTAAAGGCATCTGTTACAAACCATAAAATGTACTACGTATTACTGGTGATGAACATAAAACACTTAAAATATGGATTCTCACAAAAACTTACCAGTAACAATGGATATAAAGTACCGAAATTAACTTAGATCTACATTTAAAGCACACTTAATACCCTGCTATGTACGTCAAACTTACTGACTTCGTGGCTTCCTTTCCTGCAAGTTGCTTGACACAGTAGGCAGATTAGGAGGTACTTCGAGATTCACATCTGTACACAAGAGAAAAATATTTAACTCACACACACAGTTGGCAGATTAGGAAGTACTTCGAGATTCACATCTGTACACAAGAGAAAAATATTTAACTCATACACACAGTTGGCAGATTAGGAAGTACGAGATTCACATCTGTACACAAGAGAAAAATATTTAACTCACACACACAGTTGGCAGATTAGGAAGTACTTCGGGATTCACATCTGTACACAAGAGAAAAATATTTAACTCACACACACAGTAGGCAGATTAGGAAGTACTTCGAGATTTACATCTGTACACAAGAGATAAATATTTAACTCACACACAGTTGGCAGATTAGGAGGTACTTCGAGATTAACATCTGTACACAAGAGATAAATATTTAACTCACACACAGTTGGCAGATTAGGAGGTACTTCGAGATTTACATCTGTACACAAGAGATAAATATTTAACTCACACACAGTTGGCAGATTAGGAGGTACTTCGGGATTCACATCTGTACACAAGAGATAAATATTTAACTCACAC
>NW_013672145.1:40436-41739 GCF_000517525.1 Limulus polyphemus
AGATTTACATCTGTACACAAGAGATAAATATTTAACTCACACACACAGTAGGCAGATTAGGAGGTAGTTCGGGATTCACATCTGTACACAAGAGAAAAATATTTAACTCACACACACAGTTGGCAGATTAGGAGGTACTTCGGATTCACATCTGTACACAAGAGAAAAATATTTAACTCACACACACACAGTTGGCAGATTAGGAAGTACTTCGGGATTCACATCTGTACACAAGAGAAAAATATTTAACTCACACACACACAGTAGGCAGATTAGGAAGTACTTCGGGATTCACATCTGTACACAAGAGAAAAATATTTAACTCACACACACAGTTGGCAGATTAGGAAGTACTTCGGGATTCACATCTGTACACAAGAGAAAAATATTTAACTCACACACACAGTTGAATGTTTCAGATTTCTTAACGAAGAGTTAGAGTTGGTAATAAAACACATCTAAAGAAAATCTTAGATATAAAATGTTCCTATAAAGTTAGAATCTCAGTAGTTAAAAATGTTCTACTGGTTATAAACTAGAATCCAGTAATAAATCAATCAATTATTTGAAATCAAACTTACTTTACAATGCTAACCCTCATTTTAAGTCTATCAATATTATTTAACAAAGGTTTTATAAATGACAATGTAGTGATTGCTTCATTAAAATAAGCACAAAATATAATCTTTAGGGCTAATGTTCATCTTATATCTGTCAATACTAAAAATATGTAAATAAAGAAAAGTTAGTACAGTACAATTTTCCCTACTTTACTCACAACAATCTTCAAAATCTTGTTACTACTATCAAAGATCTAGTTTTATAAAGCATAACTTACATCATTTTTAAAACTAATAAAATATATCAACTTTAACTTGACACAATTAAAAATAAGACATCAAAATATATTATTTGTTTCAATTTAACTCTTCTATGTATATGAAACTTTAACTAGACACAACATTTTTTGACTTTTGCAGTAACCAACCTTAAATATACAACACAATTCCCCACTCTCGATAATGTAGGTCTAGCTGTACAACGCAATTCCCCACTCTCAATAATGTAGGTCTAGCTGTACGACACAATTCCCCACTCTCAATAATGTAGGTCTAGCTGTACAACACAATTCCCCACTCTCAATAATGTAGGTCTAGCTGTACAACACAATTCCCCACTCTCAATAATGTAGGTCTAGCTGTACGACACAATTCCCCACTCTCAATAATGTAGGTCTAGCTGTACAACACAATAATGTAGGTCTAGCTGTACGACACAATTCCCCACTCTCAATAATGTAGGT
>NW_013672145.1:42739-45419 GCF_000517525.1 Limulus polyphemus
CCACTCTCAATAATGTAGGTCTAGCTGTACAACACAATAATGTAGGTCTAGCTGTACGACACAATTCCCCACTCTCAATAATGTAGGTCTAGCTGTACAACACAATAATGTAGGTCTAGCTGTACGACACAATTCCCCACTCTCAATAATGTAGGTCTAGCTGCTAAGCTCATTTGTTCTTAAGTTTTAGCCATTTTTTCAAAATCTCAGTTTGCTATCATTTTAAAAAAAGTGGTCGGTCTTTAGTGTAACAAAGAGCTATTGTCATTAAATGTTAACCAATAGGTACTTGAGGGACACAACCTTTGAACCTAACTTATAGAGCTCACACACATAAAGAAGTAATGGCAGTACCCTTGGTGTCAGTAAAATGGGACACATGGAGTCAAGTAGCTGAGGGTAGAAGGCCTATGTTAAATATGAATTTTCAGTAATATTTTAAACAGACTGTTACAGACGTATAACTTTATATTTCAACCGTCACACGTATACTTTCTCAAGTCAATAATACTGTCAGGAAAATTGTAAATCAATACGTATTGTAGCGTCTTGGATGGTTAAGCTTGTAAACTCTTCCATGTTTGATATATCAAGCTAACAGCATGGTTCCCACACTTTGGCTAGGATTGAAATCCTCGACCATTTGATTTCTGTGTTGATTTAAAACAAAATAAAACACTGTAGGTCAGGTCATAATTTACTTAAATGCCACCTTGCAAAGTTTTAACATGATCGGTCATGCTGTTTTCAGAACATACACAAGAAAGTCTGTTAATCCATTGGATATTAACAGTCGCGATTATTACATTTCAACTTTTAATACATTTAAAGAACCGTTAAACAACGGAATATTCTTCACCAAGTACACTTCTCATATATTAATACTTTGCTATAGATATCTTTTTATGAGCATATCATGAGGTTTTTGTGAGTTATATTCAAAATTTAAACTACTTTCTTATCATAAA
This sequence comes from Limulus polyphemus, assembly GCF_000517525.1. Lineage (NCBI taxonomy): Eukaryota > Metazoa > Arthropoda > Merostomata > Xiphosura > Limulidae > Limulus > Limulus polyphemus. The sequence continues at coordinate 43,708 of NW_013672145.1, forward strand.
TATAGCTGATAATGCAAGTGTTAGTAGTATACATGTCTTAAGTTCTTAATTTCATGAGGCAATATTTTAAAAAATCCCAAATTTCCCCTGGTGTGGGAATTGTGACATTTTCTCTCCAGACCTCAACTATTCCCAAGTTTATTTACCACGCCTCCAAGAAGTACGAATTTTAACATAAATAATGTTGTCACCACTCATGCAAAGCATAATTTTCATAACCTTTAACACACCCTGGGTATCACGTGTTCCTTCTACAACTCTGACTCGTGGACTATTTTATTAACGCGCTAAAAATTTGTTCATGGTCCTCGTGCTCCATCCAGACGGGAACCTAACTATTGTGTTACGTAATCTATTAAGGCTGCCGACATACCACATGACAATTAATGGTCAAAAGAAAGGTTGATAAAGACAAAACAATATTTATACATAAAATAAGCATAATTCACGTGCTAATTGCATGTGTAAGATTCCTTTGGCTCTAATGATAATTCACGTCCTAAAAGCATCACTGAATCATGCCAACTTTTCTCGGGCAGAAATGCAAAACAAAATTTGCGTTAACCAAACCACCCTTAATTGAATATACACAAGTGACTTTCAGAATTACCTCATTACTATATATTGTCACACCTTTGTCCTTGAGGTGACCTTACTTTTACAGTTTCGATCTGATACATGAAAACTAAACATACATGGTTTCCACGAGTCACGGAAATTGTGAGAAGTAAGTCATTAATCTGATTAACAAACTCACTGTAATACATACCACTTTCTACATTCTCATCGCTGAGTTTATCCTCTCTTCCACTGCTCGTACTTGGTCCTGATTCATCGGTCACCATCTCTACTGAATGGCCATGATCGTTGGTTGTGTTAGGAGGAGAACTTTCTGGAGTTAGGAATTCTTGTTTCTCTTGTTCACATACTAGTGCATCACCAGGTGATTCTGGTTGTTCCAGTTTTCCGTTACTGTCTAACATGTCTACTAGTGAGAAACAGTTATGAAATCCGGCTAACATTTACATGGAACTCCTTATACTAACCTTAAGTTTACATGGATTGTTTAGCCACAATTTATGTAAACAGAACTATTCTTTCTTCATTGAACCTACATTAAACAATATCTATTTCAACTTATTTGTAGCAACATTTCACCTGATATAAGGACTTTCCAATTGTTAAATGTTTAACATTATTTCAATTGTTAAATGTTTAACATTATTTATTATAATAAACTAATAATTAGAGCTGGACAATTCAATCAATTAATCAATATTATGATTATACAAATGTTACAAAAATAATCAACTAACTGAAACCAGGGTTTCTAATTATTATACCAACTATCTAAGTAATAAAAAATTACTATTATGTTTGTTTGTTGTTAAACACAAAACTACACAATTGACTAATTTTGAATTGCTAGCTGGAGGGAAGGCAAATATCTGGCAGCATCCACCACCAACAGAAATATTTGGCAGGATCCACCATCAACACAAATATCTGACAGCATCCACCATCAACAGAAATACCTGGCAGTATCCACCACCAACAGAAATATCTGGCAGGATCCACCACCAACAGAAATATCTGGCAGCATCCACCACCAACAGAAATATCTGGCAGGATCCACCACCAACAGAAATATCTGGCAGGATCCACCACCAACAGAAATATCTGGCAGGATCCACCACCAACAGAAATATCTG
>NW_013672145.1:45669-46873 GCF_000517525.1 Limulus polyphemus
AGTGTTACTTAATTCAATAATTTAACTTATTTTTACTGTCATTAGAACAAGTCCATCACAATATATATAGTAATATAACTATTATAAATATAAATTGTTTAGTGTTACTTAATTCAATAATTTAACTTATTTTTACTGTCATTAGAACAAGTCCATCACAATATATATAGTAATATAACTATTATAAATATAAATTTTTTTAGTGTTACTTAATTCAATAATTTAACTTATTTTTACTGTCATTAGAACAAGTCCATCACAATATATATAGTAATATAACTATTATAAATATAAATTTTTTAGTGTTACTTAATTCAATAATTTAACTTATTTTTACTGTCATTAGAACAAGTCCATCACAATATATATAGTAATATAACTATTATAAATATAAATTTTTAGTGTTACGTAATTCAATAATTTAACTTATTTTTACTAAGTCATGAGAACAAGTCCATCACAATTTATAGTAATATAACTATTATAAATATAAATTTTTTTAGTGTTACTTAATTCAATAATTTAACTTATTTTTACTAAGTCATTAGAACAAGTCCATCACAATTCATATATATATCCACAAATAGTTTTTTCTTCCCATATCTGAAAATAAATGGTAATTCAATTATTATTTGATTCACATTTCATAATGAACTTTTCAATAACAATGTGTATTATGTGATAGTGCTCACTGAAATTATTATATCTCTAATTAGCAAAACACACAGATTATTATTTGTTTGTGTTTTTTTTTTTACAGAGAACTGCCAGAATTGGCATTTTGTTCTGACTATTAGTAGTACTATAGTATTCCCATCTAAATCAGTTAACTGGACAATTTTTAGAACCATGTATGATGCTTAACAGATTGTTAAAACTTGATAACGAGGAACCCACTTTTAAGAAAAAACTTTATCACAACTGTAGGATTTTTTCAACAAGATTTTGTCATCCTCTTGTTCAAGTATTTTACAGAGATCACGTGACAGGATATTTCTTCACAGTCTAATATAAGTATTATGGTACCCCGGGATACTGATTTAGGGTGGGGCTGTTTTCTTCAAATTAAGATAGGTTCTTTTATTTTATGTTTATTGATGTTAGGTTCTTTGTTTAAAATTACAGTTTTTTGAATGGATATACTGTTTTTTTTTTAGTTGCAGTGGTGGTAAACATGGGAGGGTTTTTTTTATGCTCATTGAAT
>NW_013672145.1:47140-51664 GCF_000517525.1 Limulus polyphemus
ATTCAATGAGCATAAAAAAAACCCTCCCATGTTTACCACCACTGCAACTAAAAAAAAAACAGTATATCCATTCAAAAAACTGTAATTTTAAACAAAGAACCTAACATCAATAAACATAAAATAAAAGAACCTATCTTAATTTGAAGAAAACAGCCCCAACCTAAATCAACACCCCCCAGGGTACCAAGATACTTATATTAGACTGTGAAGCAATATCCTGTCATGTGATCTTTATACTATACTACATATATATATATATATATATATATTAGAACTGGAGAAATACAGTGACAATAAAAAATACAGCATATAAATTTATAATGCTATTCAACTTAAATTTTGAGTGCTTAGGCTGGATAATAATATTCACATAGATGACAGAGCCATTCAGCTTGTACTTCTACTCTAGTTTTACCCATTCCTATATTCTTACTTTCTAAAAATAAAACTTAAACAAATAAATACTGCATTAGTGGTATAATAATACTAATTGTTATTTTACTTTAGAACTCACACAAATTCTTGAGTCTAGCAGTATTACTAGTGTATGTATTATCTAATAAAGTAATAACAATTAAGTGGAATTAAGGTATTATAATTAAGGAAATAACATACTTAAAGCTAATTATAGCATCAATCCTAGTACTTAAGCCTTACTTCTAATTCTACTTCACTTCAGTTCAAGCTCAGTACTTGTTTCGTAAACTTGAACTGTTGAAGGGAGTAGGTTAACTAAGCCTTACCAAAAAATGTTAAGGGTTCATCTTCTTGGTATTCTTCAGGAGAATTGAAGTCCAAAAACTTTGGACAGCGAAATTCGTATCTAGAATCTTCCATTCCTAAGATTAAAATACGAGGGAACAATTATAATTGTTCGCTTCTTACTCAATCACTGACAATACAAAATAAATCCTTCTCTCCCGCCCGTTAGATTTTCAAATGAAACTAGTTTAGTGAAATCCGCCAATCATAATTTTAGAAAAGGAACATTCACTAGATGGCAGTATTTTAATAAATATCATTAATCTATTTATATATTTCTGAAAGATCCAGTATAATCTTTGTTGTTGTTTTTTATTATTTGAGGTAAATAATTCGTTTAATTTTTCTCAAACATTTCACAAATTTAGTGCCTTATAAATATTTACATTTTGTCAAGAATAGTTTTTATTTTGCTATTGATAACTTTGATAAGTTATCATAAAAATATGCCGAAAAGACTTAATTTAGTAACTTTAATTTTAGGATTCTTTATTGAAAACTGTACGAACCTTTAATTCCGTTCATCTGTATCGTAAAAATTATAATGTATTGATGTTTTCATACTTTCATATCATGAACTGATTGTTTAAAATTTAGTTTCGAAAGTTACGGCTGGAACAGCACGGATAGCCCATTGTATTGCTTTGCGCTTAACAACAAATATACAAAATTAACTGTATGCGCTGAAATATATATATTTTTTGCTGTTATACAAACATTAAAACATTCAGGTAAGCGTTTCATTAAATAATTGCACATCCATCTAACTCTACTTCGAACCATTTCGTTTCTGCTAAATTTTACTAAAATTTAGTTGTGATCCAAAAGGTCGTATTCTTTGAAATGTGCTGTGCTCATAACTAAATCAAGTGTAACAAAATAACAAGTTTTATACATTTGTGAGTCTAAATTTTGGCCCACCATAGCTCGTTTCAGAGATGCTCTTAAATATGTTTCAAGAAATAAATTTAAAACAAAATATAATTAGGCTGAAAATTAAGTTTTCGAATTTGAAATCATTTAATTAGAGAATTAATTTTTCTTCTTATGAAATGTAATGAAAATATTCACAAAATGGAACGATTATTTTTCATATATTGATACTAATTGAGGATCATATTTTTATAATGTACAAATGAAGTATGAAAACAATACAAAAATCCCTGATCCCTTCACCTGCCCCCCAGTGCTACAGCGGTATGTCTGTTGACTTGTACTGCTAGAAATTTGGTTTCGATACGAGTGATGGGCAAAGCACAGATAGCCCTTGGTGTAGCTTTGTGTTTAATAACAAACAATCACCTAACGTTTACCGCCTGTTTCATATTCACGAAATATTTCTAAGAAATTCCATTTAGGAAACGATATCATTTATAAGAATAAATTAAGATTGCTTGAAAATAGTTTATGTAAAAACAAAATTTATTGACTTTGTTATATTGATGTTATTTTAAAACTAATTTTGGTACGTCACCAGGTGTATTTTACTGGGCAAATCACTTGTTCATTTGAAGCAGACGACAAAATATGAATTTTATCTGTGTTACGTTAACTTAACGTGAGCGGGAAGAGGTGAATTATAAGACTAGTTTAGATCGATTTTTGTTTTGCTATGAATAATTTAGTGGTCTTTAGACCACTGTTTTTTATCCACGTGCCAAATGTTAATAACCTTGTTTGTGTTATATTGAAAGTTAAAAATGTTGACCCTGAAGAGTCGAGCCGTCAGAAACAAATTTTGAAATGCAGGTAACCTAAGGTTAAGCCTCGTAACTTGTAGTTATTAGCTACCAGTACCACTTTATCAGTATAGTCTGTAGTCCTACTGCTATATCAGAAGTCGCAGGGTTGTACTAACACTAACATATATATTTAGTTTTCTGAGACTCTTGGGAAAATGTACATTATAATATAGTATAGAGATACCTTTCAAGTTTCATGACGTTACGCATTTTACGCTCAAATAAACATTAATCAGAATACGCAACTTAAAAATTATCTAAAACAATTAAATGAAAGTGAAAAATCACATGCTTTGTAAAACGTAGAAAATTTAATTTTGCATTGACTTTGTAGTAGAAAATTTAATTTTGTAGTGTAGCTTTTATAGTAAAAACGGTATATTTAAAACAACAACAAAAAAAATAATTAGGGGTTTGAAACATGAAATATTTGACTGAATATTTTGTTAAATGTAAGATTATCATTTCATGATGGTATATAACACGTTCCTGGTGCAAGCTTTACGGCAGTGTGCTCTTGACAATACACTATTCTTGCATTTGAGATACGAATATTTCCTAGTTGTAAAAGGTTAAAGTTCATGGCATATGTTATTTATTGGAAAATAACTTTCTGAAATCTTTGCAATGGAGTTTCGTATACATTTATTACTTGCAGGGAACTCATTTTCACAGAACCCACTGTCATTGCTACTCCGTTATTGTGGAGTGTTTCAGAATTCCAAGTAATCCTCCAAGTAAGTAAGAATTAAAGCTTTTTAAGAGCTTCTTGTTTATGTATATACGTAATTAAGTTAATTAGGATGTACATTCCTCATTACTTTGCATGAATATTAGATTGAACACTGAAGAAGCTGACTGTCTTTACTGCTACAGTAAATGCAGGATTTACTAGTAATTATAAAATGAATACATTTAGAAACAGCAACTAATACTTTACATGTGTATTACATTGTTTTTAAATACGACCAGAGAGAACATTGGCAGACACAGAAGTTTCAAACCCGTCTAGAAAGAATGGATCTTCGAGTACTTGACTGCCATCCCGCAGCCTACAGTAGTTTACAGTCGTGTCTACAGTACACAATCAGGGCCAAACTTGCCCCGAAGTGGAACCAAGTAGGAACCCTGTTAGTTCAAGGTAAATACTGGAAGTTTGTTCTGGTTACTGATGCAAATAATCATGTTTCTAGGTGGCAAGTTATTGTATTATACTGGAACTTGCTATGTATGTGTCCAAAACTCGGAAACTACCGCACCAATCATAACTGGATAATATTTTTATAGCTGAGCAATAAATAAAACATTTGAAATTTTCACAAAAATTATATGTTTCAGATTTAACCAATAAATATTTACAAAAAACGAGTAAGTTTCAAATATAAAACAATCAAGAAATAAACTTAAAAAATTATTTATTTTGATTTAGTGAAAATCTCATCAGAAATACTTCAGTAAAATCTACTCTGTAATGATAGCTCAGTGTTAAACTAATTCTGATGGATGGTGAACATTCAGTAATGTTCAGGTATGAGTACATTGTTGTAGAACTGTCAGACGGTTAGAAACATATCAAGATGTGTGTGTACCAACATGACAGTTAGAAACATATCAAGATGTGTAGCAACATGACAGTTAGAAACATCTCAAGACGTGTAGCAACATGACAGTTAGAAACATCTCAAGACGTGTAGCAACATGACAGTTAAACATATCAAGATGTGTAGCAACATGGCAGTTAGAAACATCTCAAGATGTGTAGCAACATGACAGTTAGAAACATCTCAAGATGTGTAGCAACATGACAGTTAGAAACATATCAAGATGTGTAGCAACATGACAGTTAGAAACATCTCAAGATGTGTAGCAACATGACAGTTAGAAACATCTCAAGATGTGTAGCAACATGACAGAAACATGTCAAGATGTGTAGCAACATGACAGTTAGAAACATCTCAAGATGTGTAGCAACATGACAGAAACATGTCAAGATGTGTAGCAACATGACAGTTAGAAACAT
>NW_013672145.1:51951-53065 GCF_000517525.1 Limulus polyphemus
GGTGAACGTTACTGAAAGTCATGTATGAGTACTCTCAGTGTTAAACTAATTCTGATGGATGGTGAACGTTACTGAAAGTCATGTATGAGTACTCTCAGTGTTAAACTAATTCTGATGGATGGTGAACGTTACTGAAAGTCATGTATGAGTACATTGTTGTAGAACTGTCAGACAATTCCAGAAAACGCCGTAGGCCTAATAGCCTTCCACAGTAACTAGCAGTTATCCCTGTCCGGAGAGCGGGTATTTCTGCTAGTTATATATAATTTAAGGTTGTTATTGTGATAAAAGTTAAGTTTTATTGTACAGTATAATTTAATCTAGTTATTTACAAGTACATTTACAGGGAAAGACCAGAGGTTTGACAAGCTCTTCACTTTATGTCTTAAAGACAAAATAAAAGATGTTGTTATATCTACTGTGATGAAAACAGTTCGACTCTAAATGTTTCTTTTTTTTATTTTCAGTCACATCGTTATTCTTTCTTTCAGTGATATACAAAACATAGAAGCCATGTAATGATACTTTTTATTCAAATCAGAATTAGGTTTGGGATTGATAATATAGTATGATTTATTTGCCTGAATTAAATTTACTCATCATTCAGATGATACGTTTCACCATCTGAGTCAAGTGAGAGACACTTGAGTCATATCAAGTTTGTGTTAATAATATATATATATATACTCCGAACATTTTCTTTAGTTTTTTTCTTCAAGTATTAATGTAATCTCATTCATTTTGTTTTAAAAGATTCATTCGTTCGTTTTGTGCTTGAACTTTCTCAAAGTATTAAGATAAAAATCTTGATTTAAATTTAATAATAACTTCACATTAAATTATGTACATAACAGTGAACTGTCTTATGTTTTGTAGGAAGGGAATTTTTGAAATGTCCTGATCCTCTGATAGCCGTGAGTAAGTGTATTGTTCTTGTATATATACAAATCTTGAGTTTGAAGTTTGTAAGTGAATACACATAGTCTTTGAACCATCTTCTGGCAACATAAATTGTCCAGTAACTCTTGGACAGATAATATAACATTTGTTTACTTAGATAATACATGTAAATTACAGATGTTTTTAAAAAATTGTCCAGTAACTCTTGGACAGA
>NW_013672146.1:0-15651 GCF_000517525.1 Limulus polyphemus
CAAACGGAGACGTAACAGTACTTAGGCACCCGAAATACACAAGTTGAAGTGATACACATCAACATGTTGAAGCAACTCTACCATCAACTATCAAAGTTTATGGGTTTATTACAAGCCATTTTACGACAAATAAGTGAAGAGCAAAAAAGATGAAAATAACTAAGCCACAAGAATATGTGTAATAAATAAAAGTCATTCTAAAATCACGCATAATATTTTCTATACATTATAATTGGCTTCTAAATAATGTTGGTAACTCTGAGTCTGTCATTTACTTATGGTGGGCTTTTCTCAAACACACAGACAAATACATATTCCAAAATAACCGCAAGAGACAGGATTATTTTTTTAACTTTCATTTATTCACATAGAATTTCAATCATACAATAGTCCTTGCAATAGTTTTGGTTGATTTTATAAAACATAAAAGTATATCACGTGTTTTGAAAACGGTGATACATATATCTACGTGGCATTATTCACGAATATATTTTCCAAAATACGTTTCTCATTAATATTTCTTCAATAATATAGAGACATCAAAAAATTTGCCTTTATGGATAGGTAGATATGTTGCAAGAATAGGTTACATTAAATAAAACAGCCAATAAGATACCAGGATGCTGTTGTTGGATCTTGACCTTTCAACTGTGGCGGTTCTACGCATGTGCCCATATCAAGCTCTCGGGGTCTTTCTCTTTTGTGATATCGGTCAGAGATCCATTTCAGAGCGCAGTCACATTGCAGGTGGTTTTCTAAAGATGTAATTATGTCGCATTTAGTACCCTCAGAGACCGTGATAATAACTGACACAAAAAGTTTAAGTTGGTTCTTTAAAAACAATATTTATATAACAGCAGAACAATACAAGCAAAAACAGGGGTGAATGCTGCCGTAGCACCCTCTGGTACCTGACACTTTAAAAACTAAAAATATCTAGATAAATTATTCAATTTAGTACAAACGTAAATTAGTGCTGCATACATTTTCTTTATTTAAAATGGACTCACAAAAATGAAACTTAGGATTTGAATATGAGACCTTTACCCTGATGGTGACGTCACATCATTAAAGTTACATTTTAAAGGATATTTTTCTTATAAATCAGTCTCGCTCAAATTGGCGATTCTATCACTTTTTATCCATTACAAGCCATTTACTTTGAAAATTATTTACTTTTGTTGATTATTGTGTATTGTATGTTTTATTTAGCGCAAAGCTGCACACTGAGCTATTTGCACAGGGCTTAAAACAAGGAACGAATCTCGAGTTCTAGTGTTGAAAACCTTCAAGCTTAGTGTTTTGGTGGGTTTTGGTCTTGTAAATATACTTCCCAAGAATACAGTTTGACATTATCAATGACGATAAATACAAGTATAGGTCAGAATACAAATAGCAAACGGGAGGATTCTCGGATTTGACCGGTTTTCTCAAGGTCGAATAATTGGACGATGGACGGACGGTCAAAATCAACAAGAAACTGCCACCTCACTACGCCGATAACCAGACAATGCAGTGTTTTCATGCTAAGTGTTAGTTTATGGTTTGAGAGTGATGGAATTATCACTCTTCCGTGACCAGGTTGTTGCCGGTATGAACCTTATCTCTGATTGCGCCCTGCGAAAACGTCCCACACAACCAACTTCTAGGGACACCTAATCGAAGTTCTTCGTTGAGAGTGATATGTAATCCCACAGATTTTAGAACTTGTACGTACAATGTGTTTCTGCCATAAACATTGCAAAGGGCAGACCTACTACATATGAATGATAATTTTCCTGTCCGTTTGTTTAATAAAACTACATTATTTCTAGAATAAGTGTCTGTTTACTGGGGTATGGTGTATATATATGAAACATTAAACTTTTTTATCTTGTGAAATTGTACTTATCGTTGTCACAATATAGTGCACAGATTAGAGCTATGATGGAGCCCTGGATGTTGGAGTTGAGAGCCTAGTTCAAATCCGTGCGATACCACAAAATATTTATCGTTCTTTGAGCTATGAGTGCGTGTAAGAGTGACAATCAATCTTTTATCGTAAATGGTGTGAAATAAGGTGCTGTTGGCTTCCCTCTGGTCAGCACAGTTAGGGACAATATTAGGGACAGAGAACCTTAGTAGATTTGCCATAAATACAAATTCAGACACAACATATTAACTTTCTTTATTTGTAATAAAGCCCAAAGCTACACAGTGAGTTATCTGTGCTTTGCCCACCAAGAGCATCGAAACCCGATTTTCAGCGATATAACTCTGCAGACTTACCACTGAGCCACTGGGGGACAAATATACTAGAATAAGTTATCTTTTGGAAATGACAATTGCTGTAACTGTAGTGTAGAAACATTTTGTGAAAAGCCTTCATATATATATTATTTTTCTCTTATTTTATTACCCGTGGTGGGCAGAGCACAGATAGTCATCTCCATTTCCAGAAGCTTCATTATTCCATTTCTTCCATATATATATATATATATATATCAAGTTTTGTGTGTCTGCGGACTTATAACGCTAGAAACTGGGTTTCGATACCCATGGTGGGCAGAACACAGATAGTCCATTGTGTAGCTTTGTGCTTAACTTCAAACTACAAACAAACAAACAAACTCTTATTTTATGACCTTATTTGTTTGTATTTTAGCGCAAAGTCACATTGGGTTATATGCTGTGTCCACCGCGGGGAATTAAACTCCGGATTTTAGCATTGTAAGTTCGTAAGCTTTGCGCTGTCCCACTGGGGGACTTCTAGGACCTTAACTTTTGGTATTTTCCAAATACGTAATTGATTTATTACCTGTAAGAGAAAGTATAAAGTTAATGTAATTGAGACTGTGTTAACTCTTCTTTTGACATTCACTTTTATAACAATCTACCAATGCATTTGATCTTTGATTTATACTTGGGAAAGATAATTCGTCAGCCCCTTGGTGGCTTAGCGTTAAGCTTGAGGGTTTATGACTTTAAAAATGAGATTTCGATACCCGTTGTGGATACAACACAGATAGCCCACGGCGTAGCTTTGCTCCGCTTAATAACACATAGACAAAACTTAGACTTGCATTCAACTAAACCAGGTGCATTTTTACACAATGATCGAAGCCTAGTTAATATTATTGTCACCTGTCATACAGGCTGTTTTTTGTGTGTTTGTTTGCTTTTTGTGATGATGAGTGTTGCTCACATGAATTCAGATAGAACAGTTTATTTATAGAAATGATATCCTATAGAGTAATCAATACAGGATCACAAATCAAAAAGTTATTATATCAGGCCAGTACGCAGAATGTTTGAAAGAGGAGTTCTAGTTTGTGTGATCAACAACTGACACATATTGTGCGATGCACAATAAGCAGACAAAGCATGCTAATACTACGGGGTTCTGGAGGCATACCCTCCAAAAAAGAAAAATAAATTGGTGCTATGAAATTAAATCTGGAAGCAAGTTTGCAAGAAATATAGCTTAAACAATTGTGTGGCTGTTTACATAAGATCCATAAACATCCAACGAAAATTCAACAAATAATCATTCTGGTGTAACACTGCATGGTGAGTTATACTTAACTTAGCACAAATATGTATTTTTTATTATATGCAGAGTAGTTATTAATTGTTAGATTATATTACTAGTTTAAACAACTCTGTACAACAATAGTACATTAGCTATTTCAATCATTGACTATCATATACGTACATATATGCACTATTGAAATAACATGTTAACATGCTCCATTCTTCTGGGGTGCTTATCCATAAATAACTTATATACAGTTTTAATGTTGATAGCAGTGTCGTAATGATTATGTATTAAAGCTAGATCACTCAGTCTTTCTTTGATTTGTGTAAACCTCAGGTAATTATTCAACCGAACGTTGATGAACGTTCATATGAACATGAACATAGTGACAGTGTGGCAAAGAATTTCAGTAACATACATATACTTGTTAAACTGAACCATGCTTTTAACAGTCAGCCAGTATCTAGAGCCTGTCCTGTAGATGTACAGAAAGCTATCTTGTCTTACATCGATGAAATTATTCATCAACTATATCAAGATTTGGCAAATCTTTCTAGTAAAAATCTATAACCTCTCTGATATCAGAGATAGAAAAACTCTTGTGTGAGTTATGATGGCATAAGTTTCTGAATTGGTGTTGGTTGCATCAAATCTAGAAGAAAGATTACTGCTGATAATGTGGTCAAAAAAGGAGTGGTTACTGTTTTGTTAAAGAAATCCTCCACCGAACAATATTCTACATTTACACGTTGGGCTAGTGGTTGACTAACTCGTGGCATACTATCATTAATATTAGATATGCATGAAATATTACTGCTATGCTTGAAGATACATCACAAAAGCAGGACTAAACTCCCCCCCCCCCCGCATACGTGTGTGTATATAGAAATGCAATAGCAATAAACAACAAGCTATTATATGAAGACAAGTAGTTACTTAACTCTCTGTTACACATTGTAACTTACAGGTAACAAATGTAACTTTGTTGTTTAATACACATACAATATTTGTACTTCCTGTTTGTACTTCCAGGTAAAAGTCTAAATAAACCATGGAATTATTTTAGTTGGTTCCTCAATCGAACAATGTTATCCCTAGGTAACATATCTGTCAGGTTTTGTAAGGCCGGCTCCTTTACAATAGGTGTATGTGACTTGTTGGCGATAAATTTCAACTATAAACAAACAACAACACTATCCGCTTGTTTTAAAAATAAGGTATTAAAAACAAATCAAACGTATACACAAATGTTCGTTACACTGTTAGTTGCCACAGTTGTATCCAGAGCTTTAAATAATTGTCTCTTTTTCATCAAAGTACACACAGGCTAGTCTAGTTACTTTAAAACACAATTGACAAGACGAATTATTCTTATTTGCTCTATTATTACAATACAGTTTGTGATAATTTCACTTTAAAAATCGCCACTATACATACTTTATCTCTAAACTCACGATCACGCAGTCTAGAACTAGCACTCAATAATGCTTTATCGACGCGTATTTATACTCCGACAGAAATCTAGAACATTCCACGAAATACTAGATATTCTGGTGCAATAATACTCAACTAAACCAACAAAAAAACTCAGAAAGTTCTAGCAACATGACGTAATAATGTCACTATTGTAAACAATAGCTAATTCATAACAATTGAACTACTCAACGTATGATTCATAATAGTTACGTAACCACAGTTACCATAAAACATCGCTTCTAAAAATAACTAAGTATGACACCCGCGCTACATAAACTACCTAAATCGTAAAGTTCGCATTAAACTTAAACAATCGTGTATATCTAACAATACCCATTTTTTACTTACTGAAATGCATTTCATAAAAATGTTTTGTTGTAATATAGACCCATTTGAATAAAAAATTCAATGATATTTTTCCGACATATTGTAATAATGAATGCAGTAGAAGGTTAAGATAACTTTTGAAATGTTTAGATCAAGTGATTTTATATTTTCTCTTGTTCTAAAAGTTTTTACAGCTACCACTATCACACACGATAACCTAACTTATACGGTTCAGTCTTTCCATTTAAGGGCACAAACACCACCATAGCCAAGCAAATCCTGAAATATAAAGCGGCCACTCACAGTTCAATTACCTTTTCAAATATATTTGTGTAATTGAAAAATACCAAAAAAAAATTAACGATGTTACTGTGTCTTGCTTGAAAAGATGTCATTTTTTTCACACAAACAGCCTGTAAATGTATCTCAGAGCATCATAGATCTTTACATTTTCAGGATGCTTCATAATAACATAAACGCTCATCTTTACAAAAGAAGCAGCAATGAATAATTTATAGCTATTACTTAAAATTAATGCATGCTGATTTATTTATACATACCACTAACACTCAATGACATGCAAATACATACACATATTCAAAGAAACAATGTAACAAATACTTTAGCCCCCCAGTGGCACAGCGGTATGTCTACAGACTTACAATGCTAGAAACCGGGTTTCGATACCAGTGGTGGGCAGAGCACAGATAGCCCATTGTGTAGCTTTGTGCTTAACTTCAAACAACAACAACAACAAATACTTTAATTTATCAACCTGATATGTAAAGAGTCTCAAGCTGGTTCCAGACACCACCTAGCATCTGTTCTCCCAATTTCTTTAGCTGGTTACCTCTCAGGTCCAAGTACTCCAATTTTGGCATACCCTGAAAAATGTCATCTGGTAGACTGGACAGTTTATTATAGCTGCAACAATGAAAACAAAAACACGAAACAAGTTTTAGTTTCATAAAATATGTGTATATCTTAATGCAGAGAACCTATTTTACTACAAAAAGTCCACATCTGTTTTAATTTGTTCACATACAAAAGTCAAAATGCAGTCTTCAAGCTTGCACAGTGCTTGCTACTTTTCAAAACAAGAGAGAATCCTCAATAGTCACGTCACTTCAAATTTAGGCAAGGTTAGAGCAAACTAATCTATTAGACTTTTTCTGTCTATTAGCTATATTTTTGTGGGCCAGAAATACCAATAGTGGGTCGCAAGTATACCCGATTCGATTTTTTACTCATCAGGATCTCTACCAGCCTATCCTCAAATTGAAATTCTTTTAGGCAGGATTGTAGTAAATTTATCTATGAGATCTTGGGCGTGGTCAAATACAGCAATCGAAAGGGTCTAACCTCCTGACTCCAAAACTGTAATTAGATCTCAAATCGGTTAATGACGGAGCTGTACACTAAATAGCAGCCTCAGGGCCATACTATGAGCCGCTTCTGTGACAAAAGCCATAGAAAACACACATGAAACTAAAGTTTAATTACAAACACTTAAATGATATTTGCATAATCCTTCAAGGGTAAAATGCTTCACTTTGATAGTCATATTATTTTTCAGTACCGTTTATAAGAAAATGAAAATGTATTTAGTAGTTAACATACGTTTATAATTTTTGAGAGGTTCATTATAGAAATAATTCAAAATTATAATGCCATTTTGTAATTGATTTTCACACTCTTCAAGCCGAATAAGTTAGGAACAAATTTAATACCTGAGATTTATTTGAGATAAAGAAGCGTTTGGAAACATCGATCTTTCAATGGAAGTGATACCGTTATCCCAAAGGGCAAGTCCTTCTAAGCTTTCTAGTGACGAAAACGCTGATTTGTCGATACTTGATACGTGGTTGCTTTTTATAGTTAGGTAAAGAAGACTCGGAAGGTTTCCTTGAAACATGGTGGTCCCTATGTGGGAGAGGTCTCCACTGCTAAGAAGGATACTTGTGAGAGCACGAAGCTCTGTAAAACGTGACCAATTCCAGTCGTTCATGTATTGACCTCTGCTAACTGATATGTACTCTAACGAATCTTCCAGACCTTGGAAAGGAAGGTGTCCTGGCTCGGCTAAACTGAGAATCGCATTTCCTATTAGAGTTATGGAAGAAGGCTTTAGTAGTTGAAAGAGCCTCTGGGAGAAGTAGGGGAAGGACGAGTCTTCCAGCTGAAAGCTGTCTATTCTGTAGTCTACTGTCTGCTCAAAGACCTCCTCGAGTACAGAAGAAGAAAATATCTTCTTACATTTCAACTGGAATTTTGAGAACACACGCTGACACGTGCAGGGAGCGATATTTTCCGGTGGTGGACAAGAAAAGGACCACGAAGACATCAAAATAATCACCAAGGCAATTTTTTGAAACTTTTGTGTCTTACCACCCATTTTGCTTCTTTCAATTTTGATCTTATGTCCTATTCGTTTTGAATATAAAAGTTAGCCAACACTGAGCGCTGGTTACACCATAGAAGTTGAGAATTTTAGCTATATATATATAAAATCAAGTGTAAAATTCACTGTCTTTGTTCAAAATTGCTTGAAAAATGCAGTTAAGCACCTTTAAACACCACCTTCAGTAAAGTTGTTGTAGTGTGTATGTATATACATCTGATATCATATGGTTTTTATCTGAAATAGAACATCTGTGAAGATTCTCAAGGATATCGACACTTCTGCTCGTGAGAACAGATATAAGATCGTTTTTATATGCATTAAGGCTCCGTCTGAATTGTCATTTTATAGATTTATCACTATGTATTTACTTCTGATAAATATTTTTGTATTGTTATGGATAACCCTATGATTTTAATTAAAATCCCTTTGGAATGATTTTTTTATTTTGCTTGTTTTGTGGGAGTTAACACATAAATTCTCTAGAGCTATCTGTGCTAGTCGTCCCTAATTATGAAATAACAGGACTAATCGTCGCACTACGACTAAAAAGGCGTGTAAGTTTGGAGAAGGGTTTCGATCTCGCAACTTACAGATTGCGAGACGAGCTCCCTAACCATCAGTCTATAATTTGCTCGTATGAAATGTATTGCAACTAAATATATTTTTTTTATATCCACTGGTAATATATACTTAATAAAGTTGTTTAATACAATAAATAATAATAAATAATAACAATAAATAATAAATAATAAATAAATACCTATCTGTAGTACTTGATAACAAAGGTACTTGATAACAAAGGCGTCGCTAAGAACTTAAAATATTCTGGGGTTGGGCCAGAGGCGTTTCAGTATAATATCAATAATGGTTTTATATTCTGATATTTCCATACACTAACTGGGGTTTCGGGGCACGAGCCCCATGTGCCAGCGCCTAGCGACATCTCTGCTTTATGGAATCGTCATATGTAAAAAAAAAGGAGTACTTTGTTTGAAAAATATTCTGACGGATAAGGGCATATCTGTTAATATATATGTTCGTGATTTTAACTACCAACATTATGCCTAGCGAAAGTGAACTATCCGTGTTCGCCGCCCCCAATGGCAGAACGGCATACATGCGGACTTACAACGCTAGAATCCGGCTTTCGATACCCGTGGTGGACAGAGCACAGATTGCCCAATGTGTAGCTTTGTGCTTAATTAAATACAAACAAATCTTGTTCGCCAGTACTGTCATTTTAAAATTTCAATCAATTTAGGAAATATATATATACATCTATATGTTTATTTGTGTACATTCATGTGTGGTAAAGGAAAATTAAGTACGAATTCATAGTAGTAAATTTGCATCGCACATTGGATTTGGCAATCTGTAAAATGAATTTATTTTCTAGTACAAACATTTTTCTGTTGTCGCTGTAAACGAGAATATGTGACAACCGCTACAAGAATGATGACAACACCATCCAGGAACAAAGGCATCTCACACAAGATATACGATCCAACACAAACTTTAATATAGCATCATTGTTATTAGAAATATGAGATTTTAAGATGTTAACTACTTATTACAAAATATAAATTTTCGTGACTTAGCTTGATATAAAGCCAAAACTTACATATATTACTTTTCCTAACCAAACTATTTTATTCCAGTTATATGTTTATACAACTACAAGATGGAGGATATTAGAAAAGTGAACTTGTGTTTTTCGTATTATATGAATGTTTCTGAGCTGAAGGTAGACTGACTTTTAAGAGGCACTAAATAAAATTTTTAAATAACGTATTGTAATTATTTAATTCAAATCCAAACGATCCGTTATCAGATTTTATTTTTGATACGTGAACGTCCTTGACAGATATTTATGGTCAACGGATAAAAATATTGCAGAAAATTCAGTTCATTAAATATTAACATTACATACTTAGCCTTTCGTTTCTTGATAATATAGGATAAGAAAACAATAGATTCCAAACATAAACAATCTGTGTGATCCACATTGATTGAAACTTCTGACAACATTGAAATTTAAAACTGCGTATTTAACGCACAATAACAATAATAAAAACCAGTCTAAACATGAAGAGAAGATTAAAATGATTGCACTAAATACACAAATTAAAACTTTTTTATTAACACATATACTTGTTAATTTATCAAGTTGATGCTATTACCTACTTCTATACATAACGTGTTATGCAAAATAAAATACAAAGAAACATGACTTCAATAATGGTTATTTCGTTTCATTACGTCCTCCGATTTGTCACTAGTAAATTTGTGAACTTATAATCCTAAAATTCGTGGTTCGATTCGTCATAGTGAGAAAAGTGCAGATATCCTATTGTGTAGATTTGCACTAAAAACAAACAAATAATTTTTTCCCCTCAATGAAAACTTATTTTCTTGAGAAGTACAGTTTGCTGAAGTTAGTTACATATCTGTTAATATATATACACGCACACATATATACGCCTAGCTCAATGTATATGTTTACAAATTAGGCAAAAATAATTAGGAGAATTTTTTTGCTAATGAGCCAGAGAATAGTTCCTCACAATGTCAAAAGTGTGGAATTTTATCTGCTATAAACATGTAAAATCGTTACGGTCATCTTAGCCTAATTATTACACACTGCAACTCACCTAAGAATGTATTACTTTTGATGTAACGTATGTGTATAGTGACTTCTAAACGATTGAACTATTCACGTTGTTATAACAATACCAGGTGAACAAAAATAATGGCCAACATATTCGCAAGATAATGCATATTACAACTATCTGTAGAGATTAAATAATACAGTTATGTATAATTATAGTAAAATATAGCGTGGAAACAGAGTACTTCGATATTCCGAAAGAAGACTATTGCCCACGGATTTCACGTGTTTGAAGTATTCTATGGTTAAAGCATACATATACAAAATTATATTAATATCTCTATGTTATTAGTGTTACACTATTCTTAGAATTGCCCAATACGTTTTGTCTTCTGGGATTATCTCGAGTTTTTATTTGATCTTTTGAAGATGGTTCTGTGGACTATTTGGCAGTATATATGTGGTTATTGTTCTCGAAATTTCAGTCTTCGTACCTCCTTACTTATGATATCTAACTACTTAATAAGAATCCCAGTACTGGGAAGACCCATAATTATTATTCCACAGTTCATTAGATTGATAAATATTCCACGGGGTGTCGCTGTAATCCCCAACAGTAGGAGAGTTGTAACTGGTCAAAGAGGCACTATGATATTCTGATGTTCTAGAAAAGAAAAGAAAATGGTTGTTGTTATTTAGCCTGAACGTAAACACGCTTTACATATACATATATCAATAAACTAAAATAGACCAGCCTTACACTAACAGTGAGGTTTATTTTCCTATCGTGTAGCTTTATGGTAAAGAAGTAAGTTATTATTATACAGTCGAGACAATTTAATGAATAGCAATAATAAAAAATCTTGTTTTTAGCACTGTAATAATTATCAGTACAGATAGTTCAATAACAGAGAATGTCACCCAATAAAGCTGAATTATAAGCAATAAAGATTAAAAATAACTTCAAACTTACCCAGTTATTATGGGTATGGGAATAGGAATGAAGATGGCATTTTTCAATCTAAGCAGAAGTTTGAGGCCTAAAACCCTACCCAAGGTTCCATGTGCTTGTTGAAACTCCATAAAAAGAATCACACAAGAGAAGAAGACGAAAGCATGAAATGACTTTATGATCTTCATTCTTAGAAAGAAAAAATATTTTTTAAGTTATATGTAAATTGTTGTTGTTGTTGTGGTTTATAAATAATACTAATATATAGTATAATATTTATTTACAGTGATGGATAAATAATACTAATGTATAGTATAATATTTATTTACAGTGATGGATAAATAATACTAATATATAGTATAATATTTATTTACAGTGATGGAAAAATTGTGAACACGTTATAAAAGGGCTAAGATATTTTAAAATAAGAACCATCCAGGTGACCAATCGCACTCAACCAAATCCTCTCAACGTAGTTGAAATATTAAATTAACGCCTTCCTGTGGCTCAACGGCAATATTCGGGGCTTATAATGCTAAAATTCAGTGTTCGATCTCCACGTCGGGTGAGCAGAAATAATTTATTTTATAGCTCTAAGCTAGAGTAAACAAACAAATATTAAATTAAAAGTGTTATGCGATTACTTCATCTAATTAATAAGCGGACCCTATCAACATCTTCCGCAAACTAATAACTCCAATAAAATAAAAACAGACCTACTCCAAGATTTCCAAAACTTTGGATCAGTATGTGAGGAATCTTATCCTCCAGGTATCACTTCAGTAATTTAGAAAATTTGAAAACTGTGAAACTTTCTAATTAGAGAAAATGATGAAGTTACATCAATTTAAAACAGAGTACCAACTTACCCGTTTGTCTTATTTACTTGACTAGCTAGCCTTGCCAACAGTACATTATATAAATATATTTGATTGATTTATTTATAAAAATTACACGCCACTTATATTAATTTAAACGTAAAAGAAAACAGCGCATAAGAAGCTTCTTTTTACCTTTACCAAAAACAAAAACCGTCATATGTAGTATACAGACAAATTAAATGAAGGCAGAGAAGCTAGAATGTCGAAACAGGAAAATGTCTCTTAGTAAGAGAGGTATGTGAAAAACTCAAATGCAGATGAAATACATATAGATTAAGCATAAATATGGGTACTCAAACCAAGTACGTCCCGCATCTAAAACCACCAGTTGACTGAAGACGATTAATGGTAGTTTTATGAGTGGGACGTTCTGGGCTTCAGCCCCCATATTTGCTCTAAATGTGTGTTTCTTTTTCTCTCTGCCGCATCTGAGGCTGCAAATAGATAGACGATGTATCCTTACCCTTGCATCGTGGGCCCTATTTCTGCAAATACTAAGGTACTCTTTATCCTTCCCACATTTTACTTGGTACTCTAGTTTTCTTTGACTGTCTTTCAGGAGCGACGTTCTGTCCGCAAAAGCTTTCTGTTTTGTTAAATATTAGTTTTCAAGGACTTTTTAAAAATGTACACAGTACAAATAAACATACTTAAGGTTTGATTTATTCTAGCAAGAATTAAACTAAACAAGCACCAGTCATTTAGACGGCTCGTTTAATAAACCGAATTTGGGTGAAACAAATTCGAAACTAAGGGTTTGCAATTCAACAGTCTCGAAATCTCAACTTACGAATATATCATCCTAATAATTCAGGTTACTACATGCGTCTGAGAATGTTGGGTTTTAAAGTGCTAAAGATTTACAAATAGACATATGTTAATCTACATACCTGCGGACAAAGGTTTGGAATTGCCTAGAATGAAATGCACAGTAAAATAAACCAGAATAATCTCTTCTCCAAAGATGTCTACTTCTTTCTGCTATATCACCCAGAGAGTGATGATCTTTTATACAGTTGCAAAATTTATTAAGAACATTGACAACATTGCTTATGAAGCATATTTCGACATCGACATAGAAGTTATTTTGACCAACATAATACTAGGTTATAGGATCCTCGTGAAAACCATATCCTTTTCCAATTCATTTTAATAGGGTAATGGTCATCATGATCATGCACATCTTCGACCTAATATAATATCTGTAACAAAGCTCTCCATAAGGACCTTCACCTTGATCGATAATTTATTAACACTAGTCGTTTCATCATCTACACTTTGTCATTTTATTGTAGAATATTGATGTGGAGACATTTTTCCGAGTTGAAATATCTAGCAGAAATAATATAAGCAAGGCTTATTACTTACTTATGGCAGAATCAAAAATTAAATTGGAAAAAAAAATTATCTCACATATTCCCTTTTCTTCTCTTTGTTAAGTATTTTTGTCAATTTCTAGCATAGCGATAGACAATAAAATATAGCCAACAAAACAAGACACTAGAGAGATTACATAAATCCACTAGAAAAACTGAAAATCAGTGATTACATAAAAACACTGGATTGTGTGGAAACAGTTATCCTAGTATCTACATGAAATCACTAGAAAAACTGAAAAACACTGGATTGTGTGAAAACAGTTATCCTAGTATCTACATGAAATCACTAGAAAAACTTAATAGAAGTAAAAGTAAATCCAATTGACACTTCTAAAAGAATTTACGTAAGTCAAAGTAAAAGAAATAAAAGAACATTCAATTGTCAATTAACATTTTTTAAAAAGCGCTTATGTAGGCCAAAAACAATAAAAGTATAATCCTGTTTAACCCCTTCCCTGTCAGGTTGTTTTTTGTTTTTGTTTTTGGATGTTTATATGATGTATATAAAACAACTTAATTTAATCAGTAAGCATGGCTCTACTGTGTTGCATTAAATGATGTATATAAAACAACTTAATTTAATCAGTAAGCATGGCTCTACTGTGTTGCATTAAACGATGTATATAAAACAACTTAATTTAATCAGTAAGCATGGCTCTACTGCGTTGCATTAAATGATGTATATAAAACAACTTAATTTAATCAGTAAGCATGGCTCTACTGCGTTGCATTATATGGTGTATATAAAACAACTTAATTTAATCAGTAAGCATGGCTCTACTGCGTTGCTTTATATGGTGTATATAAAACAACTTGATATAAATAATAAATCTGCAGAACTTGCACTGTTGCAAACATTTATTTAACTGCACATTAATTTTAAGTTACCTCCAAGTGACTTAGCGGTAAGGCTGAAGGCTTATAACGTTAAAACCCGGTTTTGATGCTTGTGGCGGTCGCATCACAGATAAACCATTGTGTAGTTTTACGCTTAGCAAGAAAAGAAATAATTAAAAATTGTCTTTGATACAATAATAACACGATATTAATTCCTAATGTAACCAGGTACATATAACTAAAACAAACTCGATTTATGTTAAAACCACATCACCTCGAATAATATAGTTTTGATATTTTATTTTTGACAAACTATAATTACACTTCTTTCTGTTATATTCGATAAATTGTATTTATCACCTGGAAGGACTTTTAACTATGATCATGTCGACTCCCGCGAAATTCCGTGACACGATTTTTCTTTCTACTACCCATTCTTGAGAACTCTTTAGGTCAGTGACTGAATGTGTGTCACGCGTTCCTTTTGATGAGTGTGAAACTTCTGTTGGGAGAGGGAATACTGGTGAATGACCCCGAAAAGTCTAATTCATGCGTTAACCGATTCTTGTATTCTTAAACAGGTCATTACGTATACATCACTAGCGGCTCAATACTGGTTTTAGAAATATATTTCAAAGCTCCATCATGTACAAGAATACACGTTCAAACGTAGAAATGCATGTACTTTTCTAGCGATAAAATATTATTAATTACGTTCAAAAATCTCTATTTTACTTATGTCAGTTAACCCTTTTTTATGAATTATGTTACTCTGTGCTGCATCGAAGAAGATCGTGATACACTACCACAAACGTTTCTGCGATTCTGATTAAACTAACCGAAGTCCACATGGACCAATACCACTTTCCTTGCCCATTCTTGTGTAATTGTGTTAACTGTTCATTAACTTTGGAAAAAGAATTCAAGAATAATTCCGTAGAAAACAACACATTTTTAAAGATGGTTATGAATTTTCTGAAACAATATAACTTTGCCATGATAAATAAAGATGACAAATCAAGTATATGAGGTACAAATATCAGGCGAAAGTTCGGTAAAACTGAGCAAGACTGTAAGTTTCGTAAGTTTTTGAAATGGTAATATTTAAACATTTACATAGTTTAAGCTGTTTCATCCAAACCTAACTTCTTCCAGTGAGTCAGCAGTAAGTTACAAGACTTATGACTCTAAAATCTGGAGTTCGATTCCCGTGGTGGGACAGATCACGACTGAAAAAGCATAAAGACTTAAGGAGGTTATAATCTGATAT
>NW_013672146.1:16651-21163 GCF_000517525.1 Limulus polyphemus
TACCCACCGCCAACTCTTGAGCTACTCTTTATTAACGAATAGTAGGATTGACCGTCACATTATAACGCCCCCACGACTGAAAAGGCGAGCATGTTTGGTGTGACGGAGATTCGAGCGCCCTAATCACCTGGCCATGCCGGGCCTCATGTTATATGAAGACTAGCTACAGAGTTAAACTGTAGTCGTATTAATTATAACTAGTGCTTCTTCCAAGAGAATACTTAAAAGATCTTTCGAATAACAAATATCTTAGAGTTTGTGGAATTACTTAGCTTGCTTTAGAGGTATTTGAATTTACACTGTCTCAACCATATTTATTTTGTTGTAACAATAAAACAGTCAGTAACTGTGTGGTTTTGAGTCCGTTTTACTTCACCATATAGTAACCTATGTGAATAATGTTATGACATTTCGTCGAATTCATTATTCGATATTATACGGCAGACCAACTGTTTAACGATTGTATATATATATATATATATATAGTTAAAATATTATTTTATTTTTCACGAAAGATGAAATTTAAAAGAGAATCTGTAACGTAGAAAACTGACTCAAAACTCCATAGACATGATACATACACTTCACCATTATAAGAGGTGTGATGGTATTTCTTTGATTTGTTGACCCAAGCTGTGCCGAAGAACCCTGAATAGGCAAAACTGCAGTACACAGCATAGAATACATTAGACCTTTAGTCACAAATTCTATTTTCAATTTCACCTTTAGTAAAAAAAGAAAAGAAATATAAGAAATCTTTAATATACATGTACAAAACAGTCAGTATCTATGGTTACAAACACTAACGACATCAAACAAACACTTAGTATATACGTAAATACAATATTTTTACTAGTAAAACATGATTGAAAAATATTAATGAGAACAACTTGAAGTTTCACTAAATAGAAGTTTTTAAAAATACGAAACGCTCCCCGAGACTTGACATCAAATTCATAAATATCTTGCAATATTTCAGCACTTAGTGACAGTGAACAGTGTTTGAGAAACTACGGTTGTTTTTATATAAGTTAATGTGTTTTGTGAACGTCAAGTAATACAGACAGTTGAGTATGTTATATTAGAATTTCAAATATGCAAATCGGCAAGTCATATGAAAACCACAGTTATCAGAACTACATACCGACATTGTCTGGTGTTTCGTAGGTTAGTGATCGCTTTTAGGAAACATCCATACACTCAGATCATAAAGATGTGTTAAGATCAGGGATTTAGAATTTCCAAGAAAATTACATCCCTTGAACTTAATGTAATTGGTAAAAAAACGAACATGGGTCAACCTGGGGAGCCCAAGACCATCCAAAAAGAGACTTGCAATAAATCGCACCCGTGAAGAGCGGCGTCTTGTAACTGATGAGAATCCACCAACATAAAAGTTAGTGGTAAAAGCTGCCCGCAAGGTAATGGTACGCAACAAACTATGGATTTATATATGGTCGGATTGTTGAAACAAGCCTGGGAAACTGTCGTCCTCGTAGACTAGGTAAATAGTGGAAAGCCTCAGGAGAAGAGGAAGTGCTTTGAGCATGACAACCTAACTATGGAGTCTTTTGCAATGAGAACTACGCTACAGGAATATTTTCAAGATAATTATCATCACATAGAGCATGACTGGAGGTGGCAACATGGAATGTGACAATGTAGTGAGGTTCCAAAATCAGTTTAATATAACGTACTCGACCTCTATATAAAATGTTGTAAAAAAACATTAGAGACTTTACCATCTCAAACAGTCGACATCCCATTAAAGACTCAAAAATCTACCTGTGTCAAGGCAGACTTAAAACTGTTTCAAATTAGGATAGATTAAAGACACGTACTTGAACGTGTCAGAAATCTAATTTTTCGTCATGTACTATTAAAGGCCAGTAAAGTGTTTTACACAGTCATCTAATCTACTCGTAAGGTATATATACTCCAGCTTTGTTTTTACTTTATTTGTGGATCCAGGGTAATGAGCAGGGTTACTAACCAAATAAATAAATGGCATTTCTTTTCAAGAGTTTTTCTTATCAACTAGATTAAACAAAATGACGTCTAAATTTTGGGGCCTTTGGCGAGCAGAATTCGAAGCTTTAATTTTGTTTTGCTGTTCATAACCGATAGTTAACACGACAGGAGTCTGAAAAAACTACGTACAACTTGATATATATCGTATACTGAAAGCAACGGGCCGGGTGTGAAATTACTGGTTTGCGTTCGATTAGAGTAACCCAATAACTGGCTTTTAATCACAATTTAAATACTGCAGTGCTTAATTACAAATATAACTTATAAGCGGATATAACTTGTAAGCGGTAATGCAAGATACTTAAATCTATTAGAAACTTATACGGTTATTGTTAGAAACTGTAAATCAATTTTAACGTGGTTCTCATTTGAAAACGTACGACAAGTTTTGAGCTCTACTACCTAAGATGGAATAAAATATTCACATAGTAACCCAGTGACACACTTCCGTTTTCTATTAGAAATCACGTGACCTTTAAAGCATGCTATATACATTTCTTCTGCAAAAACGAAATTCAGGTTGTAAAAAAGACTGCGAGCAAAAAAAAAAAAAGAGGATAGAAGAAGAGGTGATTGACCTTGGTACAACCTGGGTTTGTTCGCGAATGCTTATACAGAGTGTGCGTGGCCGTAACAAGTTAAATAAATAAGATTACTTATTTTGAGAGAAAATACAAATTTTGTTATGTATGTACAAACTGAGCACTGTAAACATCACAAGCGTATAGCCCGTCAAAAATGACGGGGCAAGTACTACCATCCCCACCCCATAGCTAACCTCACATTTCATTGCCAACTGAAATAAATATATTTTGCGAAATCAAGCTTGACCAATAAAAAAGCAGAAAAGTGCAATCGAGGCATCCCATAATAGTTTTTAAAAATCATTCTATAACAACCCATAATAGTTTTTTAAAAATCATTGTAACTTCCTATAATTGTTTTTAAAAGTCCCATAATAGTTAAAATATTATAACATCCTATAATAGTTAAAACACTTTATAACATCCCATAATAATTAGAAACTACTACATTACATCACATAATGGTTAAAAAACCACTATACCATCCCATAATAATTAAAAATCATCCTATAATATCTCATAGTAATTAAAAATCACCCTACAACATCCCATAATAGTTTGTTGCTTAGCGACGATATATATTGTTGAGCATTACCAAAAAAGGAGCCTGAAAGCGTTCTCGACAGAGTGACAAAGGGAATAAGGGTATTCATAGAATAATTAGTGGGAAAAATGACTTAGATTAACAACTTTTAATACAAAAAATAGCTTAATTCAGAAACGATTTAAGTATAAAATTGAATCGATATTTTTACTTTCATGATAAATTTTATGCACTTGGCTCTAGGCTAGGTTATCCACACTACATCCTTACTTTAGGCTTATAATACCAACACTCACTACACTTATAAGGTCTCACGCCACCCCCCCCCCCCCCTCCCAATCATGGCCCCGTCACTAAAATCGGAATGGGCAGACAGAAATCGAACTATTCTATCTGGATAAGTGCATTTTGGCTTTTATAACTTCTCCTTTTCAAGTAATCAAGTGTGACGTGACACACACACTGGGCTTTATATTGGTTAGATTTTCACTACTAGTAAATATAGTCTTTATAACTTCAAAAAAAAAAAGAGAAACTACAATATGAAACATCAGCAGGAAACGCAGAACGATATTTAAAAAGTTTCATACTAAGGCGAAAATAACTAGGCCTAGATGTTTTTGTCTGTTATATTTTGATATTGACAAAACTTATTCATTAATCATTGTGTGTGTGTGTTTTAGTTGCATTCTACTACAAACGTTTTTGAAGTGTTTTGTTACATGTTCTGGTGAAGAGAATTACTCTTATTTTACATGCTACTGCCAAGTTAAAATCAATGCTTTCTTATTTTGTTAATGCCACCTACTATAATCCACAGGCAAGCTATTTTTCATCTAATGTTAATATATTCTACCATCAACGGCGCTTTTTTTCACCGGTTGTTGCCCACTATCCATGATAGTGATGATACTTTTTAAACACTATTTTCTATTGCAAGTTAAACCTTTTATGTTACTGTACTCTTCTGACAAATATTTTTCCATCAGTCACCGCCTATTAAACATTTCATCTGTTAAATAATTATTACCGACAAAACCTTCTTCGATATTTATATTATAATTTATAATCGCGTCTAACGCCGAGACTTTTTGTTTCTGCCTTCCTCAGTTCCTATAATATAGTAACAATCTTCTTAATTAATTAAATGGCAACTAATGAATTTATGTGTAACATTGTATTTACTACTTCTAATTGTAATACGTTATCAGAATTTCACTCATTCTTGATACGTGGAAAGTATGTTACCAAATAAAAAAAGACAGCAGAAGTCCTTGTTCCCTCCAAAATAAAATAGATAACTGAGTCAAGTGAACAGTAGGCACCGTAAGTAAAGTGTGTGAATCACTGTGA
>NW_013672146.1:22135-24818 GCF_000517525.1 Limulus polyphemus
GTGATTTATAGCGTGTGTTATAAAAGTTGTTAAGTGTATAACAAAGTTTGTATCAAGGAAGAATAAAGTAGTTTTAATCAAGAAAGGACTTGTATCGCTGAAGTTTGTCGGAGAGAATTTCTACCGAAAATTAACAAACAAGCAGATACACAGCAGTATTTTCAAAATGGTTTATCTGCACTTAGTACGTGAACTACAAAAAAAGTTTCTTTTTAACTCATATCGAATGTTTGTTATTTTGGGTCGATTTGTAATTGCTCATGAGAATGCCAAAGTAATGAACAGATTCCTTTACCTTATTGCAACAAACCTGCCCGACTGCAGCCTAATGTACCAGACTGTGAATTTGATGGTCCACGGTTTGCGTCTCGTTGCCGTAAAATTACGGCACTTTGGAGCGGTGTGAGTTATAGGAGTGACGGTCAAATCCCACTGTTCAATTAGAGTAGCCTAAGAGTTGGCAGTGGGCGATTTTAACTAATTGCCTTTCCTCTAGCCTACGAGTTAAAAATTAGGGATAGCTAGCGCAGATAGTTCGTTTGTTGCTTCGTGCGAGTATCCGAAAAACAAGCAAGCAACAAAGCTTCACTTTCGAATTCGATGACAAGGAACCCACTTTGGGACTAATAATGGTTGGAGACGGCTTGAATGGGTAATGAAGAAAAACTTTAATATAAGTTTAACATAACAGCAAATGTACAACGTTTCGACAAGGTTTTTTCATCATCAGGTACATTTACGTTGTACATTTGCTGTTATGTTAAACTTATATTAAAGTTTTTCTTCATTACCCATTCAAGCCGTCTCCAAAGCTTCACTTTGAAATAATCTGTTGAAAGCAGGAGCTATATACATATAAAAAATCCCAAATTGTCCCTGTGTTAAAGTTCCGAATTTTGGAGCCGGTGAACCAGGTTTGAATTCATGCGATACCAAAATATTTTCCCTGCACTTTTAGCTGTGGGTGCTTTGTAAGAGTGACAGTCAATCCCTTAGCATGGTTGGTAGGTGATAGAGTGCTACTGACTGTCTGCCATAATAGCTTTGCCACAAATACCAAATAAATGTTTAAAAAAATGTGAATGAATTTATATCGTTTTGAATACCAGGAAAGGGATCTAAGTTTACACTATTGAAAGTTAAGATAAGCGTACAAAGTTAAACGTAGAACTACACATTATTGTAATAAAATGATAATATATTCATGAAAACTCACACCAATTTAAACATTTTACATAAATTATGGTTAATGTTTATAGTGTTTGTTTGTAGTTAAGCACAAAGCTAGACAATGGGCTGTCTGTACTCTTCTCACCAAGGGTATCCAAACCCGGTTTCTAGTGTTATAAGTTCTCAGACATACCACTGTACCAATGGAGTACATTTACAGTGAAACTTTAAAAAAACATTCAATATTGAGCACCGGTTGACCTTGTAGCAAAGCTCTATATTTCGAAGCTAGCGAGCGGGTCTCGAATCCGAGAGCTATCACAAAATATTTCCCGCACTTTAAACTGTATATGTATTGTAAGAGTTGACGGTTAATCACTTATCGTGGATCAAAGGATGCTGCTGACTGGCTGTCATCCCTCTGGTCTGTACTTAAAAATTAGAAACGGAGGCCTTACTAACGTTGGATATTTCTTTAATGTTTCTCGTAAAAAAATTCCAAAGAAGTAAAGTGGCAACAGGCCAATCAAAAATACAACGTTTAAAAGTGAGTAGATTATTTATACATAAAAGTCTATTATCGTCACTAACATTTTTGGAGAGCCATGTTTTAAACGAAATCATGCCAGTTTCCGCTGTTTGATTTTATGATAATATTGTAAAAATGAATTTTTAATTATGCACAAAGGGAAGTTACAAAAAATATCTCTACATCGTGACCAATTACGATTTTCGAAATTATCTCGTCCCAATTAGGTCATAATCAAATCATAGTGTACGATGAACTTGATGGTAATGACCGCAAAAGGTACAGTTTCGTGATAAACTGCAGACTGATAGCGAGTATAGTTAAGTTTTCACGCTGAAATGTATATTCAACCGTACAATTAAAGTAATCTAAAACAAAATATTATGTTTCATGTATTTTTACATCCAAATGGTGCATAAAACGTGTTTGACGCTAGAACAAGAAAGGTAAACAGAAAAGGTACCAGAAAATTCCCTTACAGGAACATTCCTGACAGGATCGCGTTATAATTCTTGACCTTCCATTAAGATCATCGAAGTGGCTTGGACTAGTTTAGATAGTTCTTATATTCGTTTATACGAATATCCAAAATGAAAAAGCAACAAACCTCCATTTTGAAGTAAATTGTTCAAAGTAGGGGCTAGATAAATATATAAAAAACAACAAAGTGAATATATTTATATCATTTTGTACACTGGAAAATGGATTACTTATGATTTTTCTAAATTTTACAAGTTTCTATTTTTTTTAAACGAGTATTTTATCTGGCATTAAAAATAAGACTAATTTAGCTTGAAGATGCGAATTCTCAACAAAGGTCTCTTCCTATCATGTGTTTGTCTTTTTGTTACATATTTAAATAAATGGAGAAGTGGAGTGAATAGTTTTGTCACTCCAGCTGTCTCTCAAGGGCCCGGCATGGCCAGGTGGTTAGGACGCTCGACTCGCAATCTGCAGGTCGCGAGTTCGCATCCCCGTCCCACC
>NW_013672146.1:25237-33766 GCF_000517525.1 Limulus polyphemus
CAGCTGTCTCTCAAGGGCCCGGCATGGCCAGGTGGTTAGGACGCTCGACTCGCAATCTGCAGGTCGCGAGTTCGCATCCCCGTCCCACCAAACATGCTCGCCCTTTCAGCCGTGGGGGCGTTATAATGTGAAGGTCAATCCCACTATTCGTTAGTAAAAGAGTAGCTCAATAGTTGGCGGTGGGTGGTGATGACTAGCTGCCTTCCCTCTAGTCTTACACTGCTAAATTAGGGACGGCTAGCGCAGATAGCCCTCGTGTAGCTTTGCGCGAAATTCAAAACAAACAAACTGTCTCTCAAAATAAAAGAACTTTTTTCATTTTTAAACTTTTCATAAAACTGGCTTGACGTATAAATATGTTAGTTTCTCTGTTCAAGAAGTATTCCAAAAAGGCTTAATGAAACTGTTATCAAAGAAATTCATGAAACAAAAAACAACAACTTAAGGACAAGTTTTTAAACTCACGACTTCCACGAGCTTTATCAGTTTTAGTTTGTTTGTGTTGAATTTGGCGCAAAGCTACACGAGGGTTATCTGCGCTAGCCGCCCCTAATTTAGCAGCTAATCATCACCACCCACCGCCAACTCTTAAGTTACTCTTTTACCAACGAATAGTGGATTGACCGTACATTATAACGCCCCCCCCCACCCCACGGCTGAAAGGGAGAGCATGTTTGGTGTGACGAGGATTCGAACCCGCAGATTGCGAATCCAGCGCCTTAACCATCTGGCCTATCAGTTTTAGTCTTTCGTTCTTATTTCACGTGACATGCAGTAATAAATAGCAAAAACAAAAATACAAGCTTAAGGACAAATTACGAAGTGACGATCGAATCAATACATTGTAAATCCAGCTGGTTTCTATTGAGACATGATATTGTCATCTTCATTTTACAGTATTTGTTTTACTTACTAACTTATATATTGTTAATAATAATAATCCATTAACTTCTAAAAACTATATTTAGGTTCGATGTATTTTTTATATGTTTTTCATTATCACATCAATCTTATATTTTTTTAATCAGTCCTGGTGCATTTTACTTGAACATATAACTAATAACCAATACACTGCTTCTGTGCTTGATTTTAATTATTTCAAATGTTTATTAATTTTACTGTGTATCTAACGATGAGTTTACAACGTTTGATGTAAATTCGATGCAGTGGACATTCTACATTGTTACGAATTAGTCGATGTTGGCTTTCTCGTAAGAAATTCACTACTTGACCTACATAAAGCCAGCGAACCGGAAACTTTCATTAGGTGTAAGATGCACTGTCAACTTAGGGCAGATGTATTCTCACGGGTGAAAGGTCGCACAACTAAAAATAGGAACTCTACTAATAGAAAAAACAAACACACACATAGTGGTGGTTTGAATGATCTTGAAGCATGAAGAAATAAGTGAGGGGCTGTTTGACCTCCTGATTGAATATTGGGGTTTTTGGGGTGAACAGGCTTCTTTTTGGGTTAATTTTTACAACGTGGTTGCCAAAGTCGTGCTACTATCTACAAGGTATATAAAGGGCTTCCATTTTCACTTTAGCAGTTTTTGGTGGACCTAGTGCAGATAACATACAAGTTATTGAAGTTCAAATTTTGGTTAAGTTTCGAAGGCTGCGCAGAGATTTAAGGTGAGAATTATCATTAGTTTCGTTATTTGTTCTTTAATCACATTGTTTCATGTTGGATCTAATCGTTACTCAAATCTTCAGTGTTTGTTTTGTTTGAGCCTAAAGTTGCTCAATGGACTAACTCCGAGTTCTATCGTTATAAATAAACCTTAAGGCTTACCGCTAAACCACTCGGAGACGATCTAAAAGAATGGAAAGATAAAATCCCTGCGCATTTCGAAATTCTAAATATTTCACTTACTGATAATCATATATATCTTTAATTAATAGGAATCAACTTATTTCTAATACGTTGTGTAGTATTTCATAAGTGTATGAAGTTTCAATTATTTCTGTCACTCTGTCATTTACTTAGAAGCATTAACGACTGTTAAAAAGGAAAACAAAATTCTCACGATATTATATCATTTGCTTTTCGATTTACATTTGAATTCGACAAATAGCTGGATAATTAAATCACTATTTCATTTAATACAATTATAAACACTAGTACAGTCCATGATGGCAAAAACATTACTTCTTAAGGTTTGTATCTTGCTTTCATTTTCTAAATTAACTTTTATGTAACATTTTTTATACAAAACAAGTGAGCAAAAACACCAATAAATATTTAGATCGAAGCCTAAACCATAATAAATCCTGCATGAACAAAATATATTTAACACGACGTAAAACGAAGAGAGAGAGAGAAAGGAACGTTGAATTTTTCGCTGAAGAGACTGGGACGTAATTGACTGGTATTATTCCTATAAAAAAATTAATAAATGATAAATTTTCACACGTCTAAATGAAGACTTTATTCTGTTTCATTTTACGCGACGTTTCGGGCAGATGGTTAATTTCCATTGTATGGCGAATGGCATCTGCCCGAAACGGCTCATAAAATGAAACAGAATGACATTTCAACTGAGAACGTGTTAACTTATCGTTTATTACTTTTTATCTGAATCATTTTTGCACACGTCTCGCTGAACAACAGTTACTCTATATTATTTGATATTATTCTGCACAATAACAATAGCAAGTTCATTATTCTAACGTTTCTTTACTAATTTCATATTGGGGTAGAAGAACGTCAATTTTAAAACATCTTATACAAATGTTATTTTATAATATCCCCTTAGAATAATATTTATTCGTTTCTTTTGTTTGTTTGAATTTATGCACAAAGCTACACAATGGGATATCTTTGCTCTGCCCACCACGGGTATCGAAACCCGGTTTTTAGCGTTGTAAGTCCGCAAACATACCGATGTGCCACGGGGGGGGGGGGGTATTCGTTTCGATTACACATCAGGTAAGTTAAGTTTATCTTATACGACATTACTTTCTCGTATCAGCGAATTTTTTTACCATCTCATTAGTTTTCTCCTAAATTATGACTACTAGGAAATACATAACTTACAGCCCTAAAACAGATTAGAATATTAAACTATGGAATCTTTATTAGTTATTAAATTGGCTTCCTCAGTTTTCCGCATTATAACATTTAAATTAAGGCATCACACAAGTAAACATATTTGTTTTTTGTCTTTATATTACAGAATGGGATCCAGATTACTATCATCTTTGTTGTTGACATGCCTTCTTCTTGGTGTTACATTACATACGTCAGAAGCTCTATCCAAATTGAAGTTAAAAAAACTACTTAAGCTGGCTCTTCTGTTACCTAAGCCACCTACAGTGATCCCCATCCCAATCCCCATTGCAGTAAGCATGTAAGTATAGAAGGAAATGTTTATCTCATTTGTTTAATGTTGGAGCATGAAAGTATTTAGGGCCATATAATGTGATACTTCGTGACGACGGACTGAAATATATATGCTGAGCCCAAAGTTATAAGCAGGTTCAGTAGTTTTATTAAAACTGTGATAAAACAGAATTTAACTACATTGTCAAAACAAGTTATAACCTCCCTTAAGATTAATTTTTACATTGTTTCCTTATGTCTCATACTAGTAAGTACTAGTTTACTTACTTTGAAGTATAACTCGTTTTACAACATGAAATTCTTTAGTACTGTAACTGTTTAAAAACAATTGAAGCTAGAAACAAATCATAAAACCAAAAAGTGATCATTTCTTTTCCATCATCCAGTCCAATGAACACTCTAAATTAGCATTACCTAAAGTTTTCAAATTACAATTCTCCAGGTGACTTTACATTCATAAACAAGATGGATGATATTAACCCTGTTAGTAATGTATGAAAAGAAAGAATAAACCTTTTAATCAAAGCTAGCCTGTTTGCTGTTTACATAAACCACAATGTACACGCTTGGCATTGAGAAATTTATCTTGAAATCACGTGTCTCTTGTCCTTATTGTACATATTTTGGCTAAAAGTACATCGACAAGTTTGTCTCAAAAATATATTTACCAGTACACACTACGTTATGTTGGTTATCTTAGCATTAGCTGTCTTTTAGTCAAGTCTTAAGACGCTTACAATCAAGACCGCTGGGACCTTGCAAATGAAATTTATAAAATAGCAATAGTGTACTAGCTATGTATTTTATTTTTTCAGGGATTCCGGTTATGGTAGTATGCATATGATGGGTTACAACAGCATGCCTATGATGGGCTATGGTGGTGGAATGATGATGGGAGGTTATGGAATGATGGGAGGTTATGGAGACTGAAGATCAGAACTACTTACTTGTTCGCCACGTGTACAAAGTTGTGTCGTACTCATGTTAGAAATTAAACTCTTCGTTATTTACAAACACATTAAAGAAGACTGTTTCTTATAAAAAGAATTTAAATCGCTGTCATCAAGGATGGAATAAGTACAAGTCTTTATCACTTTCTAACAAGTACACTAAAACAGAATTGATAGCATTGGTGCGTGTGTCTGTCGTACTGTACATATATACAATATTTAGACTATTTGTGTAAAATAATTTGACTTTAATGTTTTGTATTTACCACACTTAATAAATATTTACCTTCAATTGATGAATGTCTGAATTTTTTTAATTTTGTATTCATCGACCTAATTTTACGACAAATTTCAGTAAATTTTGTGAATAATGAACTATCGGTTAAGCGTAGATAGCTTATTTTGAGTTTTGGTATCAAACCTTTCCACTAGGTTAGAGATAATGCATACATTTTTTTGCTTGCTTACTTGGCGACTGTTCATAAATAAGACACTTTGTTTAAAATAGTTTTACAATAATATGTATACATCATGAAGAAAACGACTCACTGAAATAAAAATTCATAAAGTAATTTACGTAAAAAAGAACCAATGGAAAAAGTACATAAAAAGTCACGTCATAAATTAAAATATCTTCTAAAACTATATATATGTTTACTTTAACCATTATAAAAATCACGTTTTGGTTAGAAAAAATAACATGGAACCCCAATTTAAGAAATTTGTGATTTATGTTTATTAAATTATACATCGAATCAGAATCAGTAATTTTTTGTCAAAGAGTTTTCTTTCCAAAGTAATGTCGCCAGCAAAAAAATCCAACTAAAATGATTTACAATAAGAAAAATTTTCATCAACCTGGCACAAAATATAAAAACTAATGTGACCATTCATAGACGCCTATAGACGTAAATATCACGTTATGAATCATAATTTATCTCAAAAATGTAATTTACCGTGTTTTATATCTTGAAAGTGGTATTCCATTTTTATGCAAAAAAAAAAAAATATTATGCGGGTTATAGGGGGGAATAGGTGCCCCCTCACTTTTATTTCCTGTGGGATATAGTATATATATATATATATATATACGTATACACACGACATTCATAATAATTAATTAATCCAGTCCATTATTATATTATTATTACTTCAAATACGTTAATGATTAAGTGGCAGAATATTTTATTAAGTATAGTGAAATCAACAAGTTTAAACTCTTGGAAAAAGGTAGTTATTTTTGTGAATTATTTATGACCAAACTAGTTTATCTGTTAACAATCATTAAAAACATAAAACGGTATATTACAATTTCAAACCACTGTTTCTTTGACCAAGTAAATTTTTGTTTATAAAATGTAGCCAACTTTATTCGAGAATAAAAACAAACAAAAAAAAATCAGAAAAAGGTAAATAACCCCACCAGATAACACGAACAATAACTGGTACATTAGGTTAGGGCACTCATTTAGATGGTTTTGATTTATATTATTTAACAGGGTTTTGACACAGTGTTTTTCTGATAAGTTTAGTTTCTGATTTTCTTTAAGAAAATCTTTCTTTTAGATTTAACTTAAAATTCGAACTAATAAAACAAACAGAACAGTTAAAACCATTTGCCAAAAATGTACATATTACCTTAAAAACGTTTTAAAAGTTATAATTCAATAAATAAAAAAGTGATGCTTTACTGAAACAATTGTAAAGAAAAGATTCTAACAATGTATAATATTTGAAAAGTAAAATTTGATGAAAACATGATTTACTTAATTTTGAAACAAAGTAATCTAATGGCAATTAACCTTATATAAAATAATCAAGAAACAGACTTTTACAAACCAAAGAAATAAAATCTTATGGAACTAGATTCCAAATGAGTAATTAAATTATGACTGTTGCTAGAAAGGTTTCAAAACTTTATACATGATTTAAATCATTACAATTAATCTTATGTTAATCATAGAAAATTAAATCTTCATTTTCCAGCTTTTTTTGATAAATGTTTCTAATCATGAGAATCTTTAATGATAGCTAATCTGAAGAACATGTTAAAATTTGAAATGAGCTGAAGTTTTTAACAGGAGCTCTGACACTATGTAGCATTCATGTTCCAGCATGTATTAACTCAAGTTCTAATGGTATTTATGTAGCAATATAGTGTCCAAAAAGTTTCAATCTCTGATGATGTGTAGCTTATGGTGTCTGGTACGTAATAACACATGTGCTAGAGATGAATCATCTTTTAGTTAGTCTCTCCTAGATAAAAGAAATGTAAATAACCTAGAAACAATAATGACATTACACTTTCAAACTTAGTAGCATGGCTCTAAAAACACACATAAAACAATAATGTCATAATCTAGTGACATCCTCATCCTCACTGGCTGGATCATCAAATGGAGTCTTGAGCAGGTATGTGGTCAAGTGACCTTTCCCTTTGACGTACACACCCTCCCTCTTTTGCAGAAGATATTCCTGACGTTGGTTCATTAATAAGTCAGCCACTTCATTTGTAACCTGGAATAAAATACTAAGAAACGTTAGTCTACATGTAACCAAACTGATAAACATACAGGCAACTTACACAAACATTGTGTAATTAAATCAAATATTCTACAATGTATTGTACAAGTCCAATGTTTGAGAAAAGCCAATTAAAATTTTCATATAAAATAATAATTCAAAAAACGTTTTCATTTATAAAATTCACTTGACTAAACATTCTATTACATATAAAGCTAATTTAAACATTCTGTTAGGTAATTATTTAAAAAAAGACTTGTTATATATTAGAATGACTCCACAAACTGATTCAACCATCTTATTGTTACACATAAGAACATAATATATTTTGTTGCATAAAAATATGATTCAAACATTTTATTAAATATGAAAATAATTCTCATAGAAAGTTCTCTGGTTATGGGTTCATGGTTTTGTTGGTTACAAGGTCCCAAATAACATACAAGCCCCCCAAAAATAAAAAAAAATACCATCAATACTGCAATTAATTCCACTAATTACTACTGAGTTACCCATAAGTATATTTTACACAGAAAATGAGTGATTTCAACAATATTTTTTGTGGTTATTTCCTTACAACGATAGTTTTGTTAACAGAAAAAAACAAAGTTACTCAATATGTGGATCTGGGCCCACCATTAGTGAACAATAAAAATCAAGTCATGAGTTTTGTGAGTTAATTAATTTTATATTCAAATAACACAAATTACTGAGATGGCCTTCATCATATTTATATTTTTAGCTAAAAATTACCTAGATTATACGACACAAAGTTAACGTCCTTTCTTTTAGCTGCTGCGCACATTTCAGTATCATATAATCTAATGATGATTATGTACTTAAGGGAGATATATATATTTTAAAGATATATATAAATGCTTTCGTTAACATAACAGTGAACAATGAAATAATTTTTTGCAATGCATTATAATGTATTTTAAGAGCATACTATTCTTTAATTATTCCCTCATAATTACTAAACTGACACTTGTTAATGAAATTTCAGACAAAATATGTTAAACACTCAAATGGTTCTTGAAAGCTCAGTCTATTCTATAATCAGATAAGAACTTTTAAGATGAAGGCATTTGATTTTTGATTTATAAGTAATTTTAAACATACTTCAAAGTTCTGAATATTATGCTATTCTCAAGAACTTCTCTAAATTTCTATAAATAAATATAATGTGTTCTGAACCATACTCTTTATATATATACACCTGGAAAAAAGTTAAGCACCCCCAAATATTTTTCAGGATTGCTTATTGAAAATAAGGTTTAATTTTCATGATGTTGAGCAATGTTAATAATTTCAAACATAATTAAAAGGATGTGAGCGTTCAGGTGTGACATTTAAATCAGGCCGTTTTTTTCCCCACGTGCAACTTGCTCCCTTCTTCACGTCCAATATGCACTATTTTCTCGTGCATCAAATCCGTATTCAAGTCCCGAATTTCTGAATGCAAAATCATTTTAAGTAAGAATGGCAAGAAGACGGATATCAGAGGCGCAGAGATGGCAAATTATTGGCATGAATTCCGCTGGTATGTCCTACAAGGCGATAGGTAGACAGCTTGGCTATCATTACACAGTGATCAGCCGTTTGGTCAGAAAACATGTTGCCACCCAGAATGTTAAGGTCCGTCCTCGACCATCTGTAACAACCCAACGTGAAGATAGGAGCCTTGGTAGATTGGTCAGACGAAAT
>NW_013672146.1:34636-35930 GCF_000517525.1 Limulus polyphemus
ATAATCAGTCACAAGAACGTCGAATCTGAATCACTTGAAAAAAACATGGGGGTGCTTAACTTTTTTCCAGGTGTATATATATTATTTCAAGAAACAGTTTACAACCCCATTTATTGGATAATGGAGTGTGTGTGTAGTAAAAACTATAAAACATTTCTGAAAGTCAATAGTTTTGAATAATATTAGTTTTTAGTACATAGTACAGATATATATCCATACGAAAGAAAGGGTGGGAAGAATTATGTGATGATGTAATATACTTGAGTACAATTACTTTGACAGGTAGTTCAATGATACTATAAAAAATACTCAATGAAATGTAACTGCACTCAGAGGAATTACAAAACATTTCCCTACTGCCTGAGCTAAGGTGAATTCTATTATATAAGCAATATAATATTTTTTGTAACCTGAATGTGGCCAAGAATGCCAGTTGACTCCATGCGACTGGCCATGTTCACTGTGTTTCCCCAAATGTCATACTGAGGCTTCACTGGACCAACAACTCCTGCTATCAAAGGGCCTACTGCTATACCTAAAAACATGGAATCCATTCTTCTATTTATTCAGCCAATAAACAGTGTGTTCAGGTCAATGAATTTCAAGGCTTTATTTCTCATAAAATGTTTAGGACTAAATCTAAAATTATGTTTAAATAATTTAAATAATCATAACATTCAAACCATATTATCTCAGTAAGAGTTATAAGCTCATAAGAAAGAATTTATCATTGTAAGTCTATAAATAATTCATTCACCTATAAGGATATTAAGTCAGCAATTAATTACTTTTTATCACAGAGATTGGGAACATCAGGTTCAAAATCAGTATCAAAATATAAAATAATACCAAAATCAACCTTACTAAATTAACCAATTTTACAATAAAACTACAAGGTCAAATGGCATGAACGAAAAATACAATTTGTTTATCTGGATTAATTAGAATACTGACACATTATTTTTCATAATTGTATGTTACGACAGCGGAAGTTGCGTGATTCTGGGAGCATGCATGCTGGAGTTTCTAGAATTATTGGGAACCCCGCGAATGTCCGAGTGTTTGCTAGACGCCCTTTTTTTTAGTATATAAGCCTGGCGAGAAAAACTAGTGCAATGGCAGAGATAGATGGATTGAAGAGATAGATAATTGAGTCAAGCGAACAGTAGGCACCGTAAGTAAAGTGTGTCAATCACTGTGATTTATAGCATGTGTTATTATAAAGGTTGTTAAGTTTAAAGTGACTGTGGAAATTCTGTGTATTACAAAGTTGTATCGAGAAAGAATAAACTAG
>NW_013672146.1:36381-38898 GCF_000517525.1 Limulus polyphemus
AAGCAGATACGTAACATGTAGAAACAGGCAATAGTTAATACCTATGTACATCTTAGCTTGATAAACTTGAAAATATAGTATTGATACAATAAACATCCCATGTATATTCAAATTGCATTTTTTTATTTGGCATTAATATTTTAACAATACATGAACATGGGCAATCTGCAAGGGGGAGCACTTTCCCCCCTTGAAATATGTAATTAAAATTTAAAGGCTAACATAAAAGAAAGAAAAAATATGTTTCCCTATGCCCCTAGTTATAGCCTTGATATAATTTTGTCATCCTGCTCCCTCTGTAATATATCCTGTGGATGTCCATGTACATGAATATCAAGGTAGTTGTCCATGCCAATGTTGCTATCAGCATTGAAATGAAAAACTACTAATATTGGTTAAATACATTGTCGATTTCTTTGTTTTTGAATATTCATGCTAAGCCACTGAAGGGCTATTTATGATCCTAATTTTGAACTGATAAGACTGGGGGAAGGCAGCTAATCAACAGCACACACCACCAACTCTTAGGCTACTCTTTTCTGATCAAATAGTTGGATCTGACCTGTTTGCTGAAATAGTGACTACATCCTAAATGGTGCTGTTATACAATCAAATACCCATCATCATTTCTTATTATAGCACAAACTTGAAACATCCTGTATATATATATATAAACTTAAAAAATAAAAAAACATAGTTCTCCTTCACTTACCAACTCGAAGTTTAAGGTTTTGTGAGTTTTCTTTGTTAGTCAGGTCCAAGCTATTCATTATCTTCACTGCAAATTGTACTAAAGCTTGGACATTTTCTTCTGGATGTTCCTCCTGTTGTACCTATGTCAAATAGATAAAATTAATTACTGGTATGACTAATAATTATGAGTAAGTGCCTAAAGGTTGAACACAGTCAGAATATTCAAAAAAATTCATAAGTGATATGGGACTGAATATTCTTTGGTTACATATTACGTTAGTAATAATATATGTATAGGAAAATTTAGTATAAGAGAAATATCTCAAAAATGTGATAGCAATGAAGTATTTATTCAAAGTGAACCAAACTTATATTATTTGGCTAAAATCTACTCATACTGCTTATAATGTAGTCCCAATCCTATTTGAATAATTTAGATTCATACAAAAATTAAAATTTTTTTTCTGCTTATAGTAATACAGATAAAGATGAATTTTTATTATCTTTCTACATTTTTTAAATACAAATGTGTCATACTAATTGTGCAATACTTAAAAAGAACCCAATACACTTAGGAATACATACCTACTGATTAAGAAAGTTGGATTTGCACTACCTACCAATTATGAAAGCTACCTACCAACTAATTAAGAAAGTTAGAATTGCACTACTTATGTACTGATTAAAAAAGCAGGACTTGCACTACTTATGTACTGATTAAAAAAGTTGGACTTGCACTAACTACTTAATAATCAAGAAAACAGCTTGTATTACAAACCTACTAACTAAGTAAGCTGGACTTGCACAACCTACTTACTCATTAAGAAAGCTGGACTTGCACTACCTAAATACTCATTAAGAAAACTGGACTTGCACTACCTAAATACTCATTAAGAAAACTGGACTTGCACTACCTAAATACTCATTAAGAAAACTGGACTTGCA
The DNA here is from genome assembly GCF_000517525.1 of Limulus polyphemus. Lineage (NCBI taxonomy): Eukaryota > Metazoa > Arthropoda > Merostomata > Xiphosura > Limulidae > Limulus > Limulus polyphemus. The sequence goes on from NW_013672146.1 coordinate 38,020, forward strand.
CTACCTAAATACTCATTAAGAAAACTGGACTTGCACTACCTACTTACTCATTAAGAAAACTGGACTTGCACTACCTACTTACTCATTAAGAAAACTGGACTTGCACTACCTACTTACTCATTAAGAAAGCTGGACTTGCACTACCTACTTACTCATTAAGAAAGCTGGACTTGCAATACCTACTTACTCATTAATAAAACTGGACTTGCACTACCTACTTACTCATTAAGAAAGCTGAACTTGCACTACCTAATTACTCATTAAGAAAACTGGACTTGCACTACCTAATTATTCATTAAGAAAACTGGACTTGCACTACCTACTTACTCATTAAGAAAGCTGGACTTGCACTACCTACTTACTCATTAAGAAAGCTGGACTTGCACTACCTAATTACTCAATAAGAAAACTGGACTTGCACTACCTACTTATTCATTAAGAAAGCTGGACTTCCACTACCTACTTACTCATTAAGAAAGCTGGACTTGCAATACCTACTTACTCATTAATAAAACTGGACTTGCACTACCTACTTACTCATTAAGAAAGCTGGACTTGCACTACCTAATTATTCATTAAGAAAACTGGACTTGCACTACCTACTTATTCATCAAGAAAGCTGGACTTGCACTACCTACTTACTCATTAAGAAAGTTGGACTTGCACTACCTACTTACTCATTAAGAAAACTGGACTTGCACTACCTACTTACTCATTAAGAAAGCTGGACTTGCACTACCTACTTACTCATTAAGAAAGTTGGACTTGCACTACCTACTTACTCATTAAGAAAACTGGACTTGCACTACCTACTTACTCATTAAGAAAGTTGGACTTGCACTACCTACTTACTCATTAAGAAAACTGGACTTGCACTAC
>NW_013672146.1:39780-41627 GCF_000517525.1 Limulus polyphemus
GAAGATACATCCCGTAAAATTAAGAGACTTTGTTGAATTGTAATTTTGTGATTGTATTTCTGTACATTTAATTAAGTTATTGTTAATTGTTATTGGTTTATTGTAAGTGGCTATTGTTCGTAACGAAAAATACTAAGGAGGGGCAGTGTTGCGTCAGTGAGGTCACGTGACTAGTATCACGCCACTCCTTCTCTCGAACCTTCAGGAATTGTCGGGAGATTACTAGATATAGGGTAGTCTGGTATATATAAGATGGTAACAACGTGACGGGACAACAGTGTAATGAGTAATTGAATGTATGTGGACAAAATATTGTTGGCCACATGAGATATAGCATTTGTTATAGAGCGACTGTTGAGATTAAGTGTATCGGTAAAGTTGTATTCGGAAAGAATAAACCAGCTTTATTTAAGAAAGGACTTGTGTCGCTAAAGTTTCTTCAGAACGAATTTACGGAAAATTAACTAACGAACGGAGACGTAACAGTAGGATCCAGACTGACTATAGTCCAATATCGCCTTGTCCAATATAGCTTGTAATAAAACTGATAACCACACCAAAGTTCAAGAAAAAATAAATAAATAAAAGTTTTGAGTGTGGAGAGAACTGTGTACAAACACGTTTTCATCTGTTTAAGACCACATAATTCATTATAATATATTATACACAAATTTATAATCATTCAATAGTATTTTTAAATAAAATACATAATATTTAGGTAATTAATTGAAATTAAATGGATTAATGGTAACAATGGTTTAGTTAAATGTATAAGTAGCTTGCCTAATAATTACATCTTTAAACATTAACATATATAAGGATTTAAAGGCATAATGAAAACTATTTAACTAATGAACTGATGCTCCTCACCTCCATAGATCCTCCTCTGCCAGGTTGTAAACCTGCAGCAGCCATGTATGTACTGCCAATGGTTTTAATTTTCTCAATTTTCAGAAACTCAGTTTCATAAAGCAACTAATGAAAAGAAAAAATACTCATTGTGTTTTATATTTCTACTATTACAAGCTACAGTTGTTGTTTTTTTAAAAAGAAATTTGGGTTTTCAGCAATCTATACATTTTAAAGAGTTTTACAGAAAAAAGTAGGAGTTAAATAAACTAAAAAAAAAAGTAGATGTTACATCCAAACAGTTTCAATAAAACTTTTTACATCTTATACATATTTCTTTTTTTGCTGTTTTATTAGAGAATGTAACATGGTTTAAGGATAAAGGACATATTTCTAAATAATCACATTCTTTTATATTACTGGGTTGATGTAGCAAAGAAATTTTATCCAAAAGAATCCTATGACTAGATTCAAAATGATAACACGTAAGAGTAGATTTAATAAATTCTTCTCTAAGCATATGACCTTGATGTTATTTGCATCTGACTTACAAAGAATGGGAGGTTTATCAAATACATTTTTTACCAAATTCACATGAGTTACCACATAAAAAATGCTTTTGATTTTCCTGTACTACTTTTAAGTTAGGTATAAAATGCTTATCGAAACATGTAGTGTGTTTTCAACAATAAATGAAATTGTGCTTATAAATCATTGTTTGTTCATTTACTTCTACTTTGTGTTGATAAAATTCTGGAGCAGCAATAATAAACTAATTATCTAAATTACAAGATGAATTATTTTTATTTCCATAATGTATTGTTGCATCAGCGAGGTCACGTGACTAGTATCACGCCTCCTGTTTTCTAGAAATATCCTGTTCCTTCAAGAATGCCCTAGCATTTACTAGATTTGGGGGTAATCTGGTATATATAAGATGGTCAAAACGTGACGGAACAACAGTGTAGTGAGTAATTGAACTGCAGTCAGAGAGTATT
>NW_013672146.1:42503-47149 GCF_000517525.1 Limulus polyphemus
GTAGTCGGATGTTGGTATACTTTGGTGACAGATTTTCTTGTAGGCAGATTTTGTTAAACAAGACCGATGTCTGTAGGTTTACTTTCTTCTTAGAATTCTTCTCAAGAAGTCGATAAGCCGTCTTAACTCTTCAAATACACGAAGCAATAAAAATCCTACAGCAAACTCCCATAATCAACAAACAAGCGACAGGAACAGCACGCACACTGCTACTTCTTGGCGAGAAACCCCCAAGCCACAATACAACACTCCACCAATTAACACCTTCCACGAGCTAGATACCACCACCTGCTTACCAATACCTATAAATATCCGCCAACAGTAATCACAATTCACACAACACTCAGCCTTGATAATGGATGCAGAATGCATTCGAAACTCGTCGGCCAACTCATCACTAGCTACAACTTTTACCCGTTGTTCTAACAACGTTAAGACGGTTTATCGACTTCTTGAGAAGAATTCTAAGAAGAAAGTAAACCTACAGACATCGGTCTTGTTTAACAAAATCTGCCTACAAGAAAATCTGTCACCAAAGTACACCAACATCCGACTATTATATATATATATATAATTCAAAATCATTGTATCTCTTGGATTTGGAAAAAGAACTATAGCTTTCTTTTATGTGTACAGTTAATTAAGGTATACAAGAGATACAAAGGTTTTTAATACTTAATAAATAATTACTTCATAGTGAAAGGTAATATCAAACCTTATCAAAGTTACAGATGATCTTGTTGAGCAACTGAAGACAATTTGGTCCTTCTTGATATCCATAATTTGCTGTGTCAAAGACCATGTAGTTTGGGATGGATGCAAACATTACAGCAACACATTGGTACTCCTCATGGTAGATATCCTGAAACAATCAACAAACTTCTAGTTTCTTGGAAGGAATTCTATTAGCTCACAAGTTATTTGACATTTATTAGTTTTTTTTTACTTTCTAAGCAATAACCTCTATAATAGTGAAGCAGGATTCAAATAAACAGTTTTTAAATTTAGATTATATAATCTTTGATTTTTACCATACAGAATCCAGTAAAATTGTTTATAAAAGAAAAACAATAACAAGGCCTGTGTTGGGTAGCAGTTAAAGGTGGACACTTTAAATACTTTACAAACCACTAGAAAATACTACTGTTTCAAATTTATTGCTTTTGAAATCTTGTTTTCGATGCACTAATTAAACTTATAAATATGCATTATAAGACCACTTTATGAAGACCTCCACCATATATTGGGTTGTACCACTTTTCTCCACTATAAAAGCTAGGATTCAGCATGCAATAGATCCAAAAGATGCTGGAAGATATCTTTTTTTTTTTATTATTGACCATTAGATGAGGTGTGGGTCTGCAACTGGTTTACAGAAATACCATGATAAATACAAAATTCAAGTTCAACAAAAGGTGCTCAAACCTGGTAATTTTGTTAATTAAGGAAAATTACTGAAGTCACTTTTGTTCTTTTTGAACCAAAGTGAATTGTTGCTTTATCATTTGGGAATACTCCTTGTCCACAAGAATGCAAAGTGGTGTCAGTAATCAGTAATGACATTTAAATACATTTTGGATGTTATTTATCCTGATAAAAAAACCAAAAGATACACCTCATGCCAAAAGAACATTACTCACATTATTACACCACCCAAAACAGCTTGTACTGTTATCACAACACAATCAAAGTCAAGAACCTTGTGTAATTTTCTGTAAATTTTAAAAAAGAGAAGAGTGAAATGGAACTCATCAGACCACATTGTATACCTCCAGTCATTTTTGTTTCATCTCAGCTACATTGACTTCAGGTTTATTGCTTGATGCCATCTTGTAAATCTTTGAAGGGTAAGGTTGAAGATTGTTAAACCATTTAAATAATTGTTCACTCAAGACAGAGTCTAATGCCTGTTGTTGTTTACAAGACTGTCCAATCATCTTTTTCTCTCAGCCATTCACCAAATATTAGTGTCCATACAAATTTTCCTAGTAGCAGACATACTACCTTTCAGTTTTCACTGCTTATAGACTGATGACAAGGCTTTTGAAGGTATTTGTGAATTATGCTCCTGCTAAATGGGTACTCTTTATATATATACATAATTAAATTTCAATTTGTAGAGAAAAATAGAAATATAAAACAAAAAAATATACTTTAAAAATAAAAATGCAACCACATAATAAATGTCCAACACTAGGGCACAAATCATAAGGTGGGTTATTATGTAATGTGCTGTGGTTCTTTGAGATACTGGCATAAGTAACACCCAAATTGTGCTGGCAGTGCACCATCTTCTTGGTTCAACCTCAATTTCACCAGCCTCACATGCTTACAAAAAGAAAAGAAAAGAAGTAGATGTGGGTGCTCAAGCCCACAATGTAACAGATCGTTAGAACCTTTTGCTGTCTGCAGCCAGGAAAAGGAAGGTGGATGTTCACAAAAAATAGGAAAAAATTAAGAACAAAAATAATTGTAATACTATACTTTAATGGGGGGGGGGGACAGCAAAACTGTCTTTGAACTTAGCAATCCAAATATAATATTTGGACATAAATGCCAAGATGTTAAAGTACTACTATACTAAGCTTCCACCCTTCCATGCTACTATCTGTATCTTCAGTGGTTCTAAAGAGATCTACACAGTAGTAGGTCTTATACACAGAAGATGACACAACTACATTAGTCCACCAATATAAGATACAAAATTGTCCAAATAAACAATTCTAATTAGTTAATTTCCAATAAATTTTAAAATTATTTTCCATTGTATATGCTATAATTTTATTTATGCCATTTTTAAAATTTATGTAAATATTTTTTATATTTATTATAAAAAATAATTTAAAATATTTGATTAAGGTTTTTCTATCAAAGCCATAAAGAATTACAGTTTTTATAGTAATATTAGATGCTAAAAATTGTATATTGCTACAAATTTTACAATATCTAAGAAGCTGTGAATATATAATACTCTGTTTGGCATTTGTTGGTACATTACTATTTGGAGACCGAAGTCCATATAAATGTGAAACCATTTCTCTATCATAAATATTAATATTACTATAATTATTAATTTTCTTAAATTTTAAATCTAAATAATATGCTTCAATATTTGATATAAAAATATTCTCAACCTGCAGAACTGTAGGATAAATGCTACCAGTATAATTACTTATTACTGGTTTATTTATACTAATTAAATCATCAGTATATCTATATGTTAAGAAAAATAATTCTGGATTTGTAAAATTATTTAGAAATTTATTTTCATATTAATAGAGATATAGATTAGCAACAAAACTTGAATAATTATACCCCATCAGTATACCTATTGTTTGTTTATAAATGTATTTATCAAAATGAATATAATTATTTTACAAGCAAAAACCAAATATGTTTATAAAATCATTAGCAATAAAAATTTGATTTTCTACTTTTATATGTAAATCAATAAATGGATTTATTAACGAATTTATCACCAATACCAAATCATTAAGTAGCATTGTTGTAAATAATGTAGTATATATATATATATATATTAGGGGTGCATATCTCATCATAGTAGTCAATACAATAAGTATATAGCTATTGATGCTGCAATATGATATATATCTAGATACAGAAGTTTTACCAACGATTTGTTACAAAGTTTGTCAGTCTTGTCTGTAATGTGTTATCTATATTACCAGCATCATACACTTTACAGTGCTTTTTCAAATTCTCAGGTTTGATCAACTAAATGGCAACTGGCAAGAGAAGTAAAATAAAAAAAGTTAATATCTGTCTATCTATTTTGTTAATTTTAATTTGTTATGTTAATTTGCATGTAATGTTTTTGATAAAAGAAATGAAAAAACGTCGAGTACTCAACACTCATCTTTCTTTATTGAATCATTAATTTTTAGCAAAAATACTTCATTAGAAATTCTGATTTTTTCTGTACAAATGTTTTCTTATAATGTTCACTGAAAGCTTACCAAATTTTGTGAAAATACATAAATCATATCATATTGGACATATTAATAAGGATAAATTATTCTCATTTGTTAAGCACAAAGCTACACAATGAGCCATCTGTGCTATGACCACCACAGGTATCAAACCCAAATTTTTAGTGTTATAAGCCTGCATACTTATGCTGAGCCACTAGGAAGCATCAGAATCATGGTCATAAATATCAAGATCAAAAGTACTCAACTGGTGGATGAATACATGTTACGTCTCTGGTCGTTAGTTAATTTTCCGTAAAAATTCTTTCAGAAGAAACTTTACCGATACAAGTCGTTTCTTAAATAAAACTGGTTTATTCTTTCTGAATACAACTTTGCAATACACTTAATTTCCACAGTCGCGCTATAACAAACACTATAAATCACAACGAACGTCTCACGTGCTCAACTCAACTGTCAATTACACACATTGTTGCTGTCAATTCATGGCAGCTTATATATACAAGACTACCGCATATCTAGTAGCCTCTCGAGACTTCAGGAAGGGACGTGAACGTTCGAGAATATGACGTGCTACTAGCATCACGTGACCCCCGCTCTCGCAACACTGCCCCTTCCTTAGTATTGTTCGTCCCGAACAATAGCCACTTACATTAAACCAATAAACAATTAACAATAACTTAATTAAATGTACAG
>NW_013672146.1:47345-51001 GCF_000517525.1 Limulus polyphemus
ACGCTATAACAAACACTATAATTCACAACGAACGACTCACATGCTCGACTCAATCGTCAGTCTCTCTCTGTCTGCAGTTCAATTACATTGTTGCCATCACTTCTTGACGGTCTTATATATACAAGAATACCGCATATCTAGTAAACACTCGAGGCTTCAGGAAGGGACATGAACGTTCTAGAAGCGCATAACGTGTTACTAGAGTCACGTGACTTCCGCTGTTGTAACACTGCCCCTTTTTTAGTTCGGGACGAACAATAGCCCCTTACATTAAACCAATAAACAATTAACAATAACTTAATTAAATGTACAGAACTACAAACACAAAATTAAAATTCAACAAAGTCTCTTAATTTTACGGGACGTATTTTCTTCCATACTGGTCTCCGTCTCGTTGGCTTCTGCTTCCTGTGGGGTTCATCTGCTCCATCAGGAAACGTCCTATCATTGGTAACAGTCGAACCATTGGTCGTAACTTTATCAAGGGCTTCACTGTTTCCCTTCTCAAAACCGGGTAGAATTTCTTCTTCGACAGTGGCTTTTTCAGGTGACACGTCTTCAGCAGCATCATTTGTTCCATCGTTCACTTCATCGTAACTGAAATGTCCTGGACCGTGATAATGCCAAAGCCTGTTAGCAGGCACCACCTTTGGCTTACCTCGCTGACCACATTTTATCCAGAAAGTCACGTCTGAGAGACGATCCACTATGTCATATGGGTCTTCCCATGGAAAAGACAACTTAGGAGACTTCCCTTTGGTCTTCCTTGGATTATACAACCACACCTTGTCTCCTGGTACAAAGATGACTTCAGTAGATCTCTTATCATAAGATAACTTCATCGAATCAGCAGACGTTTTCAAGTTTGAACGCACTTGATGGTGAATATCATCCATTCTTTCTGATAAGACTTTCACAAACTCTGACATATTTTCAGGCAACTCTTCATAAGGTGGGCGTCTTGTTAACAGATCCACTGGCAACCGAAGTTCCCGACCAAACATCAACTTCATGCAGTGGCTTTATGCTCTGCTGTCCCGTAGGCCATCAACAGTGGAGGGAGTAAGACATCCCAGTCATCTTGATGGCTATTACAAAACTTTGCCAATTCCTGTCCCAATGTCCAGTTGTACTTTTCTACCATCCCATCGGACTGTGGGTGAAGTGGCGTTGTCCTGGTCTTTCAGATGCCAAACAACTTGCAGCATTCTTGGAACACAGCTGATTTGAAGTTACGGCCTTGATCTGAATGCAGTTCATATGGTATACCAAATCTGAAGAAGAAATCACAAATAGCTGAAGCTACAGTTGTAGCTTCCTGATTTGGTATTGAATATGCCTCATGCCACTTGGTGAAATAATCCATCACCACAAAAATGTACTTGTTTCCAGCACGAGTTTGGGGCAGAAAACCAGCAATGTCAATGGCTACTCTTTCCATTAGTGCGCCAACTTGATATAGCTTCATTGGAGCACGTCCCTTATGCTTGGGTCCCCTTTTAGCACAACATGTACTGCATGTTCTGCACCATTCTTACACATCTTGCCTCATACCTATCCAGTAAAATCTCTGTCGTAGGTGATTTTATGTCTTCTTAACTCCGACATGTCCTCCTGTCAAACTATCATGGGATTGATGCAGCAAAATTCCCGTAGCTTTCTCGGTATAGCCGTTTGCCAGGTCGTCACTTTCCCATCTCCGGAAAAGAATACCATCTTCAAGCTTCAACTGGTCCCATTGTGCCCAATAGTTCTTTGTCACAGGGCTTAGACTAGACACCTTCTCCCAAGCAGGGCGCAAAACACTTGTTTTAGAAAATCAATTATTGGCTTCAAATCTTGGTCTTTCTCCTGTTGTGCTTTGATATCTATATTTGGTTCCACTTCACCATCATCAACTCTTTCAGTCTCCTTCACTTCAGCTTGATGGCACCTGGTTAGTTCAACCTCTCTTTTGCAGCAATGTCTGCATTCATATTTGCAGGGTCTTCTGCTCAGTCCATCGGCATTTCCTTCTCTGTATTCAATATCATAATTATACTGGTCTATCTTTCCGATCCAACGTGCCAGTTGTCCCTCTGGGTTGTTTAATGATCTTAACCAGTGTGACGCAGCATGGTCTGTCCTGATGGTAAACTTTGCACCATAGAGGTAAGGTTGGAAATATGTCAGACTCTTTACTGTAGCAAGGAGTTCCCTCCGCGTTACACAGTAGTTCCTCTCTGGTCTACTCAAAACCCAACTGAAGTAGACCACCACATGTTCGTTTTCGTCCACTTTCTGAGACAACACTCCTCCATTTCCGACATCACTAGCATCACAATCCAGTATGTACGGCAGTGAGGCATTTGGAAGCTTTAAAAGTGGAGTGGAGGCCAATTTTTCTTTCAATGTCTTGAAAGAATGCTGGCAAGAAACTGTCTGTTATGTCTCCGTTTGTTAATTGATTTTTCCGTAACTTTGTTCCGACGAAATTATAACGACACAAGTCTTTACTTAATAAAACTGGTTTATTCTTTCCGAATATAACTTTACCGATACACTCAACTTCAATAATCGCGCTAAAACAAATGATATATCAACGAACGTCAATAATACTTCTGACTGCAGGTCAATTACACACTGTCTACACACATTATATTACCCGCGTCACGTTGTACCCATCTTATATATACCAGCCTACCCTATCTAATAAATACTAGCTTTGGCGAATGCTTACAGGATAGTTCTAGAACGTGGCGTCACAGTAGTCATGGTGGTGCATGCCAACAGGCTTTGGTGTTATCATGGTCCAGGACATTTCACTTGGGAAGAAGTGGAAAACAGAACAAATGACTCTGCTGAAGACGTGCCACCTGAAGAAGCCACCATCGAAGAAGAAACTCTACTCAGTTTTGAGAAGGGAAATGGTGAAGCTCTTGGTGAAGTTACTATCACTGATGTGACTGTTATCGATGATGGGACATTTACTGATGAAGCGGATGAACCCCACATGAAGCAGAAGCCAATGAGACGGAGACCAGTACGGAAGAAGATACGTCCCGTAAAATTAAGAGACTTTGTTGAATTGTAATTTTGTGTTTGTAATTCTGTACAGTTAATTAAGTTATTGTTAATTGTTATTGGTTTATCATATGTGGTTATTGTTCGGGACGAACAATATTAAGGAGGGGGCAGTGTTGCGTCAGCGAGTCGTTTTGGCTTACCTCGCCGACCACATTTTATCCGGAAAGTCACGTCTGAGAGACGATCCACTCTGTCATATGGGCCTTCCCATGGAGAAGACAACTTAGGAGACTTCCTTTTGGTCTTCCTGGGATTATACAACCACACCTTGTCTCCTGGTTCAAAGCTGACTTCAGCAGATCTCTTATCATAAGATAGCTTCATCTGTTCAGCAGACGTTTTCAAGTTTGAATGCACTTGATGGTGAATATCATCCATCCTTTCCAATAACACTTCCACAAACTCTGACATATTCACAGGCAACTCTTCATAAGGTGGGCATCCCTTATGCTTGGGTCCCCTTTTAGCACTACATGTACTGCATGTCCGGCACCATTCTTCCACATCTCGCATCATACCTATCCAGTAAAATCTTTGTCGTAGGTGACTCAATATCTTTTTGATTCCGAGATGTCCTCCTGTTAACAGGA
>NW_013672147.1:0-20057 GCF_000517525.1 Limulus polyphemus
GTCAGAGTTTGTGAAAGTGTTGTCGGAAAGTATAGATGATATCCACCATCAAGTGCATTCAAACTTGAAAACGTCTGCTGATTCAATGAAGTTAACTTATGATAAGAGATCTACTGAAGTCAGCTTTGTACCAGGAGACAAGGTATGGTTGTTTCATCCCAGAAAGACCAAAGGGAAGTCTCCTAAGTTGTCTTCTCCATGGGAAGGCCCATATGACATAGTGGATCGTCTCTCAGACGTGACTTTCCGGATAAAATGTGGTCGGCGAGGTAAGCCAAAAGTGGCGCATGCCAACAGGCTTTGGCGTTATCACGGTCCAGGACATTTCAGTTACGATGAAGTGGACAACAGAACAAATGATGCTGCTGATGACGTGCCACCTGAAGAAGCCACCGTTGAAGCTCTTGTAAATAATCCCCCTATTAGTTACAAAATCAGCTGTAAATTACCGGTAGCGTTTACCTTCATGCATAAATATATAAACGATCTGTAAGGCAAATGATACTAAACACAGAGATAAAATTTATAAATATTACAAAAAAAGAAGTAATGCAGTAGTACTGCAGCTCAGCACTGGAATATAGCTCAAATTGTGCCCTCGAAATATGTAGATGAGAAAAGGGCATTAACCGCTACTAAGGAGACCCAAGAAAGGAGTTTGCCAAATGGCGGTTTTTACGAATACTAGCTAGTAAACATATTGTTGCATCAGCGAGGTTATGTGACGTTTCTAGAACTATCTTGTTCCTTCATGAATTGTCGGGAGATTACTAGATATAGGGTAGTCTGGTATATATATAAGAGGGTGACAACGTGACGGAATAATGTGTGTGTGGGTAGTGAGTAATTGAACTGCAGTCAGAAGTATTGTTGAAGTTAACGTTCGTTGTTAAAACGTTTGTTATAGAGCGACTGTTGAAAATAAGTGTATCGGTAAAGTTATATTCAGAAAGAATAAACCAGTTTTATTAAGTAAGGACTTGTGTCGCTAAAATTTCAGTCGGAACGAAGTTACGGAAAATTAATTAACAAACAGAGACGTAACAATATTCATCCCTAGAAATTTTCTAGAAAGAATGATATTTTAATTTTTTATTATTATTTTGGGGCTTAACTTCTATATATTATTTGTAATCGATTTTTTTATCCATTTGGAATCTCAAAGTGGGTGGATACTAGATTTAAAACGGGGTAGGCAAGGCTAAACTAGTTGAGAGTACATGTACACTACAACTTTATCAATATTTTATAGTTTTAAGCAAGTAATACAAGTACCAGAATGATTTTGTTTTTCATGGTGATCATAGTCCATGCTGAAATGTCTTGATCTGAAAGCAACTTCTATCAAATAATTATGATGAGCATGTTCTGAATAACTAATTATTTGCATGTCAAATCAGGATAGATCATCAGGTACCTCTTTCCACAAAATGGACTAATATGGGATTGAATTATTTTATAACAGTAGTTATGTCTTTTCATAGCTAAGATGTTATAAATTAATCTTTAACTGTTTTGTGCAGTGCATTACAAATCTTAAACATTAGTGTTTTAATGCTTATTTAATTAATATTTCAGTTATTTATCATTACACTAGCTGACTGCCCATCATCTCCGAGACTAAATGCTTATTAATTTTTCTTCTGAAAATTAAATCTAAATAAATGTTTTAGGAACGTTTTATAAAAATTAATTATATTGCAGTAACAAGTATGGAGAATGTTTATGCTTTTTTTTAGTATTTTACAAAAACAATCTTTTGTGTATATTTTGGTCATCTCCTACAAGTTGTCCATGATTATAATTTTCACTTATGTATACTTTTACATTATATTCAGATCTTCTCGTTGATAAAGCCTTATAAACTGAACTATGCAAAAGTCATGTTACAAAACCAATTCCAAATAGTATTGAGTAGCTATGTATGAACTGCTGTCATCTTAAAAAATCTAAAAAAGAAATTGTCAAAACACAGAAAAAAAAAAACAAACATTTTGCATGTTTTGATCAACTGTCTATACCATGCTCAGTTCAGCGTTTGCTCTGGTATTATAACTACAGTTATCAAAGTTTGGAACTAATCTGGGGAGATTTGGACATACTGATTTGTGCATGTTGTTACAGCTCAAACAGTTCTATTAAAATTCTTTACAAAAAAAGTACTTTGCTATTTATATTGGTCCAAGTTTAGATATTTGAACATAAGTTACATTTAACATAGGCTCATAACATATGTAGTAATGAATCATTCACTTCACTGATTATGGGGAAGTGGATTCTTAGAACATCTGAAGACACTTACTGAAATTATAAATGAAAGGTTGTGAGTGAGACAAACAATTTGTGAGGAAAACTCAAATTTAAGGAATAACAGTTAAGTATATTTCAAGAAACATTAAGCAAAACCATATCTAAATAGAAGACTAAAGATGGATGCATGTCTAAAAATACATCAAATCAATAATCAAATTTAAATGCATACTTAACCCAATCAAAACTCAAAACTATTTAGTTAGTCATGACACACTTATAGCTTTGATACTTAATAAGGATTATTTATTATGTTTCTTTTTTTTATGTAACTTAACTGAAGTTTTATAAGTAACATAACTGAAAGAAAGGTTTATTCTAACTGACTTTAAGTGATTCGTTGACATATTATAAAAACTGCATTAAAAACTGAAGCTTAGTAAGAAAAATAAAACATGTGAAATCTATTTTTATCATCATTTAATTCAAATAAAAATAATTTCTGGTTTTTATAAAGGGCATTCATGAAATCCTTCAGCTAATTGTTTCAGGTACTTCTGTCTTGCTGGATGGTCATCAGATGGTCTATTATTGGGTTTCCAACATGGCTCACCACTGAAAAATCTAATGACTTTTGCATAATTCTATAAATGGATGAGAAAAGAAGTTTTAAGGCAACATTCACGACAAAAATTTAACTATAGCTCAAGCTTCTAATTACAATCGTGTATTTTGTTTCATTTAAAACAAAAACTTTTCCATATATATATACACACAATTTTATGGTGGATATTTTGAAACACATTTAGAAGTATTTATAATTATGAAGCATCATACATTTATTTCAATTGCTTTAATAAAACATTACCAAAAAAAATTGTAATTGAATGATGATTACGATGAATTCATAGATCATATTACATCTTTTCAAAGTTTTATGTTTGCAAACTATCTTGTATATTCCATCCAAAAGAAAAAATTAAAAACAAAAAGCCAAACAAAAATATTTTCAGTGTATGTGCTCTACTGGACCCTTACTTCACATACCAAATTTCAAGGCAATCCATTAAGAAAGACAGGAGATATAAAATGTCCAATTCTGATTGAATTTCTTCTTTGCACCGAAAGTACAGAAATTTTATTTGATTAAAAAACATACTTAACTTTTATGGATTCTTTTCAAATGTGGTTCACTGACAGATCTTTACATCCTACAATTAGGTGTCAAATTTGGTCTACATATAAGCCACATGTGCAAAGTTATTCAACCAAAACCACTCATGCAAAAACTCACTTGAGCTATGGGTCTAAAAGTTTTACTTCAGCTTCACCTAAGAGTAAAAGTGGAATGTTTTTAGTTTTTGTCACTTGGATTAAATACAGCTGATTTATAGCAAAACTATAGGGTGAAAGTATGTGCAGATGCATAAATATTGGTGTTAGGCCAAGCAAACTAGATTAGCAGTTTCTAGCTGAAGTTTTCAAAAGAATCATATGGGTGGATGGTTATTATTCATTGCCAACTTATATGCACAAATTTGCTAAATTTTATCAAATTATCCTAATTAAAGAGCATTTAGTGTCATGTGAAATTAGCTTATGCAATTATCATAAATAATGATGCTTGATACAGCTATACCAAGTACATGTGGGTGATGACAAGAAACTGTTAATCTTGATTCCATGGCATTACTATAAAGGATGTTATTGACTCTGTTTTAGAGAGGAAAATTACTACCACATATTTTAAGGAATCTGGTTTGTTCTGTAAAGTATAGGTCTACTCCAAATAATAGGATTATGATCCTAAAGTTAATTTTGGTTACTACTGAGTGGCACTTTCTTACTTGCTGGGATTTGTTGGTGTGTATTGACAAAAAGTCATAATATCTGATTAAAAATACCTTAGGCATGAAAAAAAGGGTGTGGTCAAAAAAGGATACAGTGTGTGACTTAAAGGAATGAAATCAAAACTGATGGCCAAACTGACAGCTACACTTAAAGCATTGATAATAATTTTACAGCAAATATCCATCCATAGTTAGCTACACCACACTATCATGCCCCAAGTTGAACAAAAAATATGGCCTGGCTAACTAATAAATGAATATTTTTTGTAACTATGTTGTGGAAAACAGTAACAAAACTGCGGTAGCTTTTTCTGCCAGCATAGGATACATATTTCTTAAACTCAGCCAAAAAGTTGATCAACGACAGACTTCTGAAACTCCTTTTCAGTTCGTAATCACAGAAGACCTCAGTCAATTTCTTTTTTTTTCCTCCATGTTCAGTATCTGCAATGAGAAAGCAATATTATGAATGGGGTTGTGAGTCCAGTCATTATTGTCTGACATAGCTGGAAACTATTTCCTGAATATTGTACAATGTCCTTTTAGATGTGCTGTTATGTTGGTTTGAATGCACTGATCCAACCAAAATTAATTTTCTGCCAGGAAGTCATGAAGAGTACTGAAACACCCAGTTTAGTTGGTTTCCAAACACCTTTCCCAGAACTACAGCTTCTTTATCATAGATTCAACTTGGTCTTGCATGTTGAAAACTGTTATACTGAGGCCTTGAAGAGATAAATATAGGTCACTGATCCTTGAGAAAATGTCTTTTAAATAAGCTAGATTCTAGAGCCAAACAATTTTCCATACATCTGATGAGGTGGAAGGGGCGGCTGAAAAAAATAAGATTTCTGCTTTGATCTCAACAAGTGCACAAGGATGTTGCCCCATGAGAGCCATCTAACTTCAGTATGGGTCAACAGACAATTGTGCACACCACTCAAAGTGCCTGAGCTATTCTGGAAGTTGTTGGCTGTGATTTTATGAAATTCACTATTTTCATTGCATTGTCCAGCACTTAATCCAGTCCCTCAGGCATGCATTATGCCTCTAGAGCTTGCCTATAGATACTACAATAAGTCCAAGACATGTTTGATGCAACCTTTTTATGTTTGAGCTACTTCCCCATCATTGATGTGGCCCCCATCAGTGCAGATGCCTAGATAACTGTTGGAGAATCATTTGTATTGCCAAAGTGCATTCTAAGGTAATTGAACCTGCCTGTGTGGACTTTGACAAAAAATGAGACAATTATTTAAAGTTCTGGATACAACTGTGGTAGCACAAGTGAATTTATTGCAGATTGTGCAGTAAGAAACATTGAGTAAAATAATTAGTCTTGTCATTTGAGTTCTAAAGTAACTGAATTAGCCTGTGTGGACTTTTACCATAAAGAAGAACTATCTAAAGCTCTGCATACAACTGTGTTAACCCATGAGGTAACCAAGTAAATTAATTATATTGTGATAACTGAAAAAAAGAGAATTATTTAGAGTTTTAGAAACAACTGTGATATCCTACAGTGTAAAGCATTTTTGTACATATGTTTGACTTGTTTTGAATATATTGTTTGAAAACAAGTGGATTGTGTGCTGTCCGTTTATTGTTCGAATTTATCGCCAACAAGTAACAGACACCTAATGTTAAAGAATCCCAGCCCACATATTCCAAACCTGAGAGGAACAACACCAATCTATTTCAGTTTCTTGAAAATATTCATTAATCAGATTGAAGATATCTTTTCCAGTTGTATGCTCTTTAAATGGATGGCAAAACAAAAAGTGTTCTTCAAACGTACCTTCATTCACATCAAGTACACACATTAGCAAAATAGATAGATTAGAAACATTAGTTGATTCATCTGTATAGTATAATATAAACCATGTTTCACCCTCTGTACAATTGTGGTCTTTACATTACTTGACATGTTATGAATTATCTGCAACAATGTATTATTGGACAAAGGTAGCATGCCAATCTTTTTTGCAGCCTTTTCTCTGAACATACACTGAACTATGTCTTTCATACATAGCCCAATCAAGCTCTCTGCTACGGTATGGGCTTTTGAAGCTTTTGCTACTCCGGAGCTCACTCAGTATGACACTTTAAGTGCATTTTCATTCTAAGTGTTTGCTTTGGATACAAAACTGAGAATGCCACTTTTCTACTTGACTAATTTTTGCTTCAAAATATTAATGCTTGTCAATTTTCGAGTTGTGTGGAGTGTCTAGTTTCTAAGTGGTGCCGAATTAGAGGAGGTTTGAGGCTGCTGTTTGCTAGAACATCACCACAAATTATGCACCTTCGTTTTGAATACTCTTGATCACTAAGGCATACAAAGCCATATTTTATATAACTGTCATCATACTTTCTTTTCTTAATAAGTGACTTTCTGGGATCATCTTGATCATTTGACTTAGATTTTTTTCACATTTTGGACCTGACAAAACACTAGCTGATGTTCGCTGTTTGTTTTCTCACATCCTTACACTTCCCATTTTCAGCTACTTGTTCATTACTGTAAAACAGTTCAAGTAAAAAAATAACACACTGAGAACACTAACAAGTAAACAAATTTGTAAATGAGAACGTTCACTCAAGTCTTGCCAAAGCAAAACAGCACACCACTGAGAGAGACTAACCAACTGAATCACTGCACTGCTGCTACATTGGATACAATGACCTTTGTTTCGGTCCCCAAGGAACCAAAATAGTTGTCAGTTACTTTTATTAGGCTTGAATTTCTGTACTTATGTTTAATTAATTATTTATGCATATGTCAAATTAATTGTCCACAATGTCTGCCACTTCCTTCATAGTTTGTGAAAAAAAAAGTGCCAATTCTCATTTTTGCATAAATTTGAAACTTTAGCACGCAAACACTTTTCCTTTTACCATTACAGAATTTTTCCAATAAACCCTTGAAACATTTTGCAAACTCCCAAAGAGTTCGTGGACCAGAATGTGGAAACCACTGTCTTATACAATTATAATAAATCTTCCAATATATCCCTTAGCAATTCAATATATTTTACTAGCCTTATTAAATCTTCAATACAATTAACGTTTTTCACTTTTCTTCTCTTCAGACATTGTACATTATTAAAGTAAAACTGTTAGACTAGAACAGAGATAGCATTATTATACTTACAAAGTTGGTGCGACAAATCCCCTCAAGGGTTTGTAACACAGCTTATGTGGATTTCTGGATAGTAGCAGGTCCTAGTAGGTCTAGATTGGCTGGAGCAAGATGTTTCCAGGTTTGAAAACATGTTTTATACACATGATGGTTTCTAATATAAACATTTGTTGCTTTCTCTCATGGAATTGCATCTGTTTGGCACTGGTATTCATAACTGTTAGTTTCCATACTTCTTGGGTCAAGGCCTGGAATGTGTATCCAGCTAACTCATGTAATGTGTTTTGAGTTTGTCTTATCCTTATTTGGTAATGTGGTTTGCTAATTAGTGTCCTTTTTTTTTTATAACATTCTTTGGTCTGCTGTATTTCTCAAGGTTTCCATTATGTATTTGGAGTCATACATATCTCATCTTCCTATATAATGCTATATGTTAATTAAAACAATTAATTAAATAAATTATTTCTTATAAATTTCACTACACAATCTTCTTGTTTCTACCTCTATCAGAGCATCTAACAATGTTTACCCACAAAACTAGCATTTACTTGTTTTATCACATCTCTACAATATAGTTGCACCTAACTATAATAATAAGCTCCACATTAATACTGGCATATAATATACAATAGTTCCACAGCTGAGAATCATAGAGAGAAAAAGCACATTCACCAGAACATGAGAGAGAAACAGTACTAGCATTAATATATATTAGCCATGACCCGCAAAATATTTGCAGCTTTCAGGCCCTTGCTTGAACAATATAATTTTCATATACTAAAAATATATTTTTTATAGTTACTTTCCTCCTCTCACATATATAGCTATTCTCATTCAGTGCTGTCCTCTATATGCAAAAATTTTTTCGTATGCTACAAGCCTTGCACTCCAATGTACCCCATGATTATGGTCTCGCATGCGAATCATCATGCTACAAACTTCAATCAATAGAAGTGTGTCACCCTCCTAATGCATGTGACTCCCTCTATTAGATTCTATCAAACTATCACTTAGGGTTTAGGCAGAAAAGGAAGCATTGGTTTTCAGTGGGAAGATGGGTGGGAAGTGTGAGAGGAGATAAGTACCTATCTGAAATATATTTTAAGTATTGGAAAATTAAAACTTCTGATACAGTACATTACATCTCACATATGTAACTAGAATCCCACATTGAAAAGGTGAAGGGATTGATGCAAGGGATAAAAAAAGCACCTTTCGAAAGCATCCAAAGAACACCTTATACTGATAGGAGATTGCAACAGAAAACACTGGGAGGGGTGGGAGCACGACCAAAACATGAGAGAGAGAGAGAGAGAAAACAATTGGATTGGAATCCGAATCACTGATATGCTCTCACTCCTATTGAAGATCAGATGAATCCTCTACAGAAGGTAATGTGGGGGAAAAAAAAACTGGATGTGTTCCAAAGTGTAGGTAGAGTGGCTAGGGTGCGAAGGACTATACACAACAGGTCAACTCCAGTCCAAAACCAAGTGGTATCGGGAATGTAATCTCTTATCCGTGGTAGGAGGAGGGTCCACACCATCTTTACCTCAAGTTCAGGAGAACAGAAGTACATTCTGTGCAAACTTATCTACGAAGCAGGCGCAGGTGCACCATCCACAACTAACCATACATCCTGAAAACCCAACATCCGAATGGTGGCAGTAAGAGATGTTCCCCTGCGAGAGGTCACATCATATTCAAACTAAATCCAATAGGCACTCCACAGTGGCACAGCAACCTTAGCCACAAAACCTTCCTGAGGAAGAGTGCCAGAGGGAGAACTGCCACCTCCTTAAACATTATCTGCCTTTTTTTGTGATCATGAGACAAATTGAGTGAGGAATACGAAAAACACAGGCAATACATGTTTGAGGACTTATGTTGATCAGTCCTGCCTTAAATCCAAAACCAGTCACCGGGAACCAAAATCCACATGATGGTACGAAGAGGGATCCCAATCAAAGGGTGAACTGCAATGTGATGGATCTACTCCAACGTAACATCATCAACTACCGGTCATCACTGCACAGAAGTGTATTGCCCCTATAACTCATATGCAACCATGCCTTTTGGATAGTCACAGAAGTTGGTGTAACATCAACATTCAAACAAGACTGTACAACACTGGAGTGCATCACTAACTTCCAGATACCATCACATGGAAATGGATTGCCCCAATAAATGATACACAACTGCACCCTCCAGATAGTCATATGAGCCAGGCACAGCATCAACCCTTGGAGCCCACTGTACAAAAATGGGACACATGGAGGACCTGTATCACCTACACCAGCAGAACACCATTGTCCTATTCTCAACTGAATGGATGTTGTGTATTTATTTATTAGTTAGAACACATTTAGGAGGAAACCTCCATGGCCCACCACCCCAGCAGCTCAGAACTGGAAAGTGGCAAGAACTCGCATACTCCACCAGTAGAACAAGGATGGATAAAATGAGGTGGAGTGTCTGGAGGAATGCCAACACCAGAGACTGTGCAACAGGTGACCACAAAAACCCACCCCTGATTTATTCAATCAAAGTGACAGCAGGGATGAGCTGTTATTTTCTTCTGCTTTGGCCATGAAAGTCCATGGGTTATTATGGTCCATAATGGGCATATTAATGAAGCAAATATATCGCGAGGGAAAACCTACTAGTGATCTTGTGGAACACCCCATCTGAACAATGTGTGTTATTGACCCTATGAATATTGTATTTTGCTATAGCACCATGGTCGTACAGTGCAGACTTGTGATGTATTAAGTATACCTGGACAGGCAATACTCACCACAGAGTGGGATCCTGACAATAAAAAGGGACATGCCTCTGAAAGAAATTAAAATGTATATAAAAAGGTAACTTGTAGTCTCACTGAAGTCTGAAGGATGGTGACAGGTTGAAGACAGTAACCCAATGAAGAAGGAACAACAACCCAATGCAGATAGTGGGAGATGAATGTATGAGTAATAGTCCGCATGCCTGCATGAAGAATTTCCTCCAATGGACGACAGAGATAAGATGCCAGGGAAAAGGTAAGATGCCTGATCTGATGTGACAACACCTGGAACAGACTTCAGGAAAAAGGAAACAAGGAGGAATAAGCCAATCGAATCAAAAGGTCTTAACCAGAATAATGTTGCCAGGGGATGAAACAAGATCCATGGAAGGAAGCCATGCAGGGAATGTTACAACGAACAGCATGTACAGGATGTAGAAGCCTATCCTGATCAGATCAAACTAAAGGTGAAGGATGGAAAGAAGGGAAATCGGAGAGAATGAAGAATTACCTTCACTGTATGTGCTACATTATTAGATGCTCTCAATGAAACAATCAGTATTTCAATACTGTGTCTTGATGTTTTCCCCAAATTTGTTGTTATATTAAAATTACTGATATTATACCATCTATATTTTGCTTTATATGGGCTTTCCTTAACAATCACTTGCGATATCTACCTATCTCTTGGAGATATCCCTGTCAATGACCCCTGCCAAAGCTGTCCTGCACATCATGACTTCTTGTATTATAGCCAAGGTTTAGTGACATATATTTTTGTCATAATGAAATAAAACAAAATTACTGATAAATTATTATTGTTTATAATTATTAGATTTTCTTTTCTAATTAATTGAATAAGTATAAAACAAGATATGAAATAAAGAGAAAACTCACCAAAACTGTATAGATCTATTTATCTATAAACTGCCAGGCTTTATCAAAATAAATTGTTAATTATAATTTTGACATATTTAAAATTGTTTTTGTGCAAATATGTCAATGAGGTAATATATCCTTGGGTATTATACTTTCTTCTATTACTACTGGCCTGGGGACTTTTATTAATGCCCTAACATGTGTCAAACCAAATTAACATATTCAATAGACAGTCTATCTTTAAACAGTATTTTGTTAAGAGCTTTTAGACTGCAGTAAAATGCTCCTCCTTGAACTAGTTTTAGGAAGACAAGACGAAGTTTTGTCAGAAGACTTTACACTGTTTAGGTGGGGATCTAGCTACTGTTTACAGCTAACTTCATAATTCATAACAATTAACTGTAAACAGAATAGATAAATTTAGATACAACAAAGTTTATACATCAAATACACATATTGACATGCTAAATACTCCCGAATTAATCTATTTGCAATTTTTTTGGCACTAATGATAATTTTCTTTTTCTCACCATTCATGTCTTAAAAGCATCACTGAATCACATGAAATTTGCAGGATCTTCCCAGTTTTTGTTTGTAAAATTAAATTCCCTTATGTTTTGGAGAATGCAAACACAAAACATAAAATTCAATGACTTTTCCTGGTTACCCTAACCAGTGGAAACCATGGACAGAAAATGGCAGGTATGTGAGAACTATCAATCTCTTGAGGACATTAAGTGGTGTTGCAAAGTAAATCACACTTTTTTCCCTGAGAGCATAACAAAGTAAAATAAGATTTTAATTCAATCAAAAAAGTAATTCTAAACATCAATATTGCTTGATTGGGCCACCACTATTCTCACGCACAAGTATTAATCAATTTGCAAAAGATATCAGCAATGTAACAAACATGTCTGTTTTTGTGGCTGTCTCTGTGAGCAAGCACATCAGTGAGAACACGAATCAAGGTTTCATGTTTGTGTCTTTCGCATTCAGGCAAAGTTTCCAACATTTCTTCTGTGCATTGTTGAAAGAAAGCTCTGACATTTTCGGTGGGATTTAAATCTGGACAGTTCCCAATCAACATTCCACCACTTTTTCATGGACCACTCTTTCAAATTCAACAATTCTGAAACTTTTTAGGCATTAATCAGATTTATCAAATCCGGTATTGCTATGTGTCGATTGGAAGATTTGAATTCTTGGAGCATGTCTGCGACTAGTTTCTGAGCCATTCCGAAGACAGCACATGCAACACGAACCTGAGTTCTAGTGAGCACCATGATTCAGAAGTTTTTGCAAAAAATTAAATTTGATAAGTCAAACACTCAAGAGTACATTGAAATGACATTTTCTCACAAGTGATGATATTCATGGTCCTCCCAAGTTCATCATTACTTCGGGGGAAAAAAGTGTGATTTATTTTGCAACACCCCTATGTTCAAAGACAACTCCTATGAACACTAAATACTGAAATGGTAAAGGCATTCAGAAATGCATCCATCAGAGCAGAGGCATTCATTAATAGATGCAAGGCCAGGCAGTTTGGAGGAAGAAGAATGCGTGGGATCAGTTGAGCCACAACAACAGCAAGAGGTGAAGGGATGGAAAGAGAAAAATGAGAGAAGTCAATGGATCTCTGGACAAATTGACTGATCTGCTAAAGTCTACTGACAGGGATGCAAATAGATCCTTCACAAAAGAATAATAAGGAATGTCTAAATAGGCTAGTGTGAACCACTTGTGCAAGAAGAGGAGACATGGAAGTTTTAGAAACCAGAAACTCCATATCTTAGAGATGTGAAGAAGTCTGGCCTACCAAGTAAACAAACTGGTAAAAACCCCAAATTAATTAGATACTGAGTGCGGTCAAATACTGACTTTGAGATCTTGATCAACCAACCCAAATACGTAGAATCTAGTCATGGAAGAGGATGCATCCCAGTACAAAGTTAAGAGGAGCCAATTATCCATACAGATGTGGAAATGCAGACCGAATTAGTACAAAAACCATCAGCTTATCTGAAGGGAAGGGTCCAATCATTGTGGATGAAACAAAAGAAGCAATGAGCAGCCAGATAAATAGCAAAATGAAGAAAAGCATCTAAAATGTTGGCCTCGGTCACCCATAACTCTGAAGAAATCATCCTCCTTAAATCAAGGAAGCCTTCCATCTTGAACCAAGAAATGCCAATAGATTGATCCAATAGCAACACATCTCTGATTGGATGCCTGTCTTTTTAGGGAACTACAAAAAGACAAGAGTAAAACCCCAATGTGAGGTCAAGGACCTGTTAAACTGCATTCACTGTCTGGAGAGAGGACATAGCTACAGCCTCATTGAGGCACCAAAGATGCAACAGATCAGTGGGGGTTGAAAATAAGAATAGAGTAGGTTAAAGAGATTGATACAGAGAAAGCCACTAAGAGAGCACTTCTGTGACTCAAGGTTCTTCTGTAAAGGAATTCAGAAATGAGAATTATAAGAGCAATGCTTCCACAAAAATAGTCACCTCTGAGCCCCTCGATGACTGGCTCAACAGGGGAAGAGACCCAACTAGGCTCACAAGTTTTAAAATCCTGCTGGATCTCCTTGGACCTAAATATGTTGGAAACTAGAGTGAGCAGAGAAGACTGTTGGTGAACTGTCTTGACACCAGATGGAAGAGTTCTGTGAAAGAATTAGAGCAATAAGGTTTGTCATTTTTTCTGTATGCTTGTGAAATTTTGATTCACTCTATAAACACATATATTAGGCTTTAGTTTTGCTCAGACAATACTGTAAAATAGTCATTGTTAATATTCAGACATTTTAAAGTTGGCTTTAAATGGGTGATTTTTATGGCCAATCCCTACTACTAAGTACTACCATACTTAATGATATTCACATTAAGTGAGAAAGAAAGAAAGACATTTTACAACAATAAAAGAAAACTTTCAGTTAAATCTAAGTGAAATTGTGTGCGTATATTTATTCAATTATTCGATGATTAATTAAGATGTTTAATTGATGTGGTAGACCCACCAGATGTTACAGTAGTTACTCCATTACCTATTACAATTAACTAATAACAGGTTTCCTTATGGCATTGGCAATTGACAAACAGCCTAATTGTAAAGAAATATTGTCCTCAGCTTCATGTTAGGCAATACTAAGTAGCATAGGAAGATCCAATAGATTATCAAGGAGCATAAAAAAAAGCTTGACCTTACTATGTGGTCTTGTTTGACCAATAGTGCTAGACAAATTTATTAAATAATCAATATAATCAATGAACTCTAGATTTCATTCTATCAAATTTTACAAGAAGTCTTTTTGACCATAATATGTGATGGAACAATTTACTTTCTACATGACAGTTTTTAAAATATTATGAAATAACCTTTATACTTACATTTGTATCAAGTGTAAAGCGATGATAAATTCCTGCAGGAAGAACAAGCAAGTCCCCCTTTTCTGACTGAATCCTCACCCATTTATCATTCTTGTCCCTTACATCAAAATAGCCACTACCATCCAAAAAGAATCGAACCTCTTCATCAGAGTGCAGATGTTCTTTATAAAATATCTTCAACTGAAAATATATACCCAATGAAATAAGTGAACAAATTTCTATTCTAAAATGAAAAACACATACCAATTAGAAAATGCTATTCATTAAACATTCAATGCAATTCCCTTCTATTACTGGTGAAGAATAAAATCCTTATTAAATTTGTTCTAGTTAACTACAGTGTATCTCAAAATTCCAAAAGATACTGGAAAAAGACCAACAGCAAATAATGTAGAAACTTTGAGCAAAATTTTAATAATATTCATGTTAAAATAACAATTTCTGAATATTTTCATGTTATACTTCTCTAATTACACACAAGTCTAGCACAAAGTATGTTTGGATATAAATGTACAAGTGGCAAAAGAAAAATACAAAATACATTTTTTTTAAAGTTAATAAAGTAAATAAAATCATATGTACTTTATGATAATACAGTAATTTGTAGTTAATTAACCCTATTGCCATGGGCATCCTTTGCTGCACATGTCAAGAGGTTTTAATGACTTACATTAAACATTTTATTAATCTACCTTTTGTTTATGTTATAGCAATTAGTATAGCATAAAATCTTATTTAATAATCCATATTTTAATAGTATATAAGTTTTAAGTTCATAATTTTATAAGGCAATATTTAAAAAAATCCTGAATTTCCCCTAGTGTGACATTTTCTCTAGGCATCTTCTCTTCTCCATTTTATCCATCAACCCTCCAGTAAGTATGAAATTCACTGTAAATTACTCACTATAAAATTCTCATTACTCAGACAAACCACAATTTTTATAGCCTTCAATTTTGTTTGGTTACAGAGCCAACAAATAGAAAATCAGACCTCTCTTGCCTCACCTACCTGTCACATCCTCTTTTTCAAGATTCGTTAATAGTTTTCTCTTACTTTTAATTCTATATTATCTATAACCAATAGAAAGCCAAGGTTTATAACTATCAAATGATGTATTATGTAACACTTTCTTAATGGAGAATTGTCAATTTCACTGTTAGTACAAGCTTCATTCCCAAGGGAAAGATAATGACTAGCTTTGATGATTTTGTAATGGTTCTTGTCACATAGTTAAAAAGTCAGAGAAATTGTAATAGTCAGGGAAAATTGTCTACTTTTTGCATGCTATTATTCTATGTTCTTTGATGCATTATTTAATTAAATAACAGTTATTTAGTGCATTACTACCATTAGTATAAAAAAGTAGGATTAAGTGTCATAGACAGCAATAAAACAATCAAATTTGATTATAAATAGATGTATACTGTTCGAAGTTTAAAGCTACTTAGAAACCAAGCTAAAAAATTTTTTAATCATAAGGGAAACGGATTTATATTGGTCAAATTCTAAGGTAAAAAACTAAATTTAGAAATGTTTATATTCTTAGAATTAAAGTTAGTTTCAAGCAGATACATACCTCAGAAATACTGTAAATGTTTTTTTTGAGTCAATAACCATGTATCTTTTAGTTCTGGAAGTCTTTTACAATGAATTACATGAGTTACCTTAGCCAAAGTTCTCTACTCTCCCACTTTCTGTGTGATTTCTTACACAAGTGACAGAGAAACTTCAAAAGGACTGTTTTCCTACAACAATCCAGATTGTTAGCCTCATGATGTCATTTCTCCTGACTGTGGAAAGGTGGGTGAAAATGTATATCAGAGTTAGGTACCTGTTTGAAATCCATTACAATTATAAATATGTAAAAGTCAAATTAGGTAGATCTACCTCTAAAATACTATAAATCAGAATACCCACACCAAGAGAGAAAGAGGATGGAAATGAAGATTGACACAATAAAAGACAATCAGATCACTGGATGCTGAGCTCTGAAACAAGGAAGTTAACATACCTACCCCACAACAATACTGTGTGTTGAGATAAAATACAGCCTATGCAGAATCCAGTGCCAGAGTAATAGGCATTGAACTGGACTTGTCTGAATGAATTCTAAAAGAGACCAATTCAAAAATGTGAACATCAACATGGAAAGCATTTTTCTCAGTAGTAGAGCAGTGCAATTAGTGCTAGTTGCTAATCAATTAGTACATCATTTCTCAAGCCATTGAACATATAAGCAAAAATGATGTTGGGAGCAGGTGCTCCTGGCCAGTTGTCTTTCCTGTAGTAAAAAGTTAAAAATTAGTGAAAGTGACAGCCTCAGATGCTTTGCCTTAACAAAGACAGGGTGAGCAAATTTGGTAAAAATCAGAATCGAATCTATGACCCTCAATTCATGAGCTTCCCTACCCAATCACCAAAGCTTTAAAAGTTGAAGTAAAATGGTATTTACTTCCTCTCACAAGATTAGCTATTGTCGTTCAGTGCTGCCCTCTATATGCGAATATTTTCTTTATGCATGCAACAAGCCTTGTTGGAATAAGTACATTCCAATGCAACTCTGATGCAAATCATTATGCGTCATCTATTAACTAATAGCAGCATAGATGCTCATATGGCACATTTGACTCCCTCTACACTCCTCTACCAAACCTTCACTTCACATTTGGCAGCTTTCGAGTACAAATGTTTTCTTTTGTGCTTCATGCTTTTCGTGTGACA
This sequence comes from Limulus polyphemus, assembly GCF_000517525.1. NCBI lineage: Eukaryota > Metazoa > Arthropoda > Merostomata > Xiphosura > Limulidae > Limulus > Limulus polyphemus. The sequence goes on from NW_013672147.1 coordinate 17,023, forward strand.
CATTTTTTATTTTCATTTGAAATGGTTCTTTTTTCTTTTTGTTATACATTATCATAGTTACTAATTCCAAAGTCAATGTTACCATTTCAGGAGTCATACCAATAGCCAATCTTCTATCTCAGCTATCAGGTGTGGGTGACCTGACTGTGGATCTTTTGATTTTGTCCGTCGGGAGATTAAATGCTACTTGGATCACCCTTTGTCCCCTGATGTTGCCAGAGCTCCTTCAGAGTCTGCTGACATTATTCAGCATGAAGACTATTTTGGTTGTCTCTCTCCTCCTCTTGAATTTGCTGTTTCTTCCCAGTTCCAGCCTGACGATTCACCTAGAACAGCTTCAGCTTTCACAGATTTTGTATCTCAGGTTTGTGATGTTTTGTCTCTTTCCCCTATTTGTTATTCCCCTCACCCTTCTTTGTTGTATGAGCATTTTTCTCAATCATTTTTGTTACTTCCTCCCTCTCCTGATGTTTGGGTCCATGTTGATCACTTTCTCTCCATTAGATGAAGTGATCAATATGCCACACACCCCAAGAGTCTAGGATCAGTCCGACCTTGATTACCATTGGGTGCAATATCCATTTTTAGATCACCAGCTGTTGGGATCCTTATTACCTCTTTAGGGGCAGCTCCCAAATCCAATGTTAGTCTCACATGTCCAATATTCTCACCTTTGTCTTACTCTCACTACCTTTCTCTGGTATCTGTCTTCTATACATCTCCTCTCAGAGGCTCTCCACAGAAATCCTGAGGGATATTCTGCTGATAACCTTCACCTTCTATCTTCCTCTTTGGCCCATATTTCTTCTTTGGCTCTGTCATTACATACGTGGTTTCTTTGTTGTTGAGATCTTATCAGTAGGGACTCCATTCTGGCTCATGTTAATTTACCCTCCACTTATCTCAGGGATTTATGTCATGCTTCTTTTCTTTGACATTATGTCTTTGACACCATCCCTGATGATACTGAGCCGTGGCTAACATCTGCCTGACAACAGTCCACCCTTTCAGCTTTTGTGGTGGGTTCGGGGCCTGTGGGAGCTCATTTGTTGGATTTTATTCCTCATTGGCTCCCCTTTGTTGAGGATCAATGGATGACAAAGGGTCTTTCAGAGGGACTCCTTCAAATGTTTCTTTCCCCATCTCCCATTTCTCCTCATTCCATTTCCTTTCCTCCTCAAGATCCTGACTCACCAGCATCTTTCATAGGCAGTTCAAGATTTTCTTTTGCAGTGGACTATCAAACCGGTTCACCATCCCTTGGAGGGGTTTTACTCCCATCATTTTGTAGTCCCCAAGCAAACTGGGGATTGGCAACTGGTTAACAATTTGTCGTGCCTCAAACTCTTCATCACACTCTCTAAGTTCACTGTGGAGTCCTTTCTCACCCTGAGATGGCTGTTTTTCCTAGGATTATGGATGATAAAAATGGATGTTTCCAATGTCTATCTCCACATCCTGATAGCCCTTCAATTCCGTCTTTATTTTTGGTTTGTTCATCTTGGGGTGGTTTACCAATTTCAGGCCTTCCCCTTCAGACTTGCCTCGGCTCCATATGTATTTTGTCATGTTGTTCAGGTCTTTGCTCATCATATTCATACTTGCAAATTCTAGCTCATTCTGAACAGGAGTCAACCAATCATACTCACCAACTCTTTTCTGTGGCAGCTCGAGTGGGCTGGTTGATAAAATGGGAAAAGTCAGTCCTTTAACCCACTCAATACTTAGAACGTTTGGGGGCCTTCTTCAATACCAACATCAGCCGAGCTCTCTCTTTGCCTTTATGCCTCAGTTCTATGGAACATTTAGTTCACTGTGCCCTCTTAGCACGGTCACTCACTGCTCGAGAGGTTCTATCAATTCTGGGGATGTGATCTTCCATGACTGCATTGGTCCCCCTCAGTCATGCCCATATTAGATCCCTGCAGTGGACACTTCACAAACAATGGAACCTTGCACAGGATCCTCTTTCCACCACCATTTCTGTTCCTCGTTCCCTCAGAGTCGATCTCTTTGGTGGCTCAACAAAGCCCATATGTCAGCGGGTGTGGCACTTCCTGCTCCAAATCCAGATGTACATCTGTTCATGGACGCTTCCCTTCAGGCCACAAAGCTTCAGGCCATTGGTCTACAACAAACTCATCTAGCATATCAATGTTCTCAAACTCTGGTAGTTTGTTGGTTGTTATCTCACTTCCTTTCTCTTGTCCATCTGTCTGGTGATGGTTCATTCTCACAAATCTACGGTGGTGGCTCATATCAACCACCAAGAAAGCACCTGGTCTAGAGATCTTTGTTTCTATACTGGGCCCAGGCAAGTCACAATCCTCTTCTCACATGTCATGTGCCAGGTGCTTTCAATCTGGTAGCAGATTGTCTTTCACATCCAGACTGACTCTATCCCACAGAGTGGTCATCAGATCCAATCATTTTCAGATACCTTTGCCTCCTAGGTGGTTCTCCCCTACTGGATGCATTTGCCACGAGCCTCAGCACAAAGTTCCCCTTTTTTGGTCACTTTTCCCTCATGCACAAGCTCTGGATGTTGATGCCTTCAGCCAGGATTGGCCTCACAAATACCTTTATGTGTACCCTCCCATTCGTTTGTTTCATCGGGTGATTTTTCTGGTACACTCCACTCCTTGTTGGATCCTCCTGATTGAACCCCATTGGCCAGCAGATATATAGAGTCAAAGATTAAAGCGTTGTCCTATACTTGTTGATAAAAGATTCTAAGAGAAGGCCAATAAATAATTAAGCAGACTGGATGTATTCCTGAGGTTAAAATCCCCATTTTCCAAAACTGAAAAGGGTCAGTAAAGTCAGTTGGTCCTGAGGATGGGCTCAAGTCATGAACAGTGCACTGGAAACACTGAGTAAGAGAGAAAGTGAAAATAAAGCTGTATCATGTACCCCATCTGGATTGGAGCTACAAAACGTCAACTGGAGAACAGTTGTTACATCTGTAATGAATTTGTTGTCATGTATTTATTTTTAATATGAACGTTGTTTAGATTAAATTTGTATTTAAAAAT